>NW_008674005.1:0-3794 GCF_000695815.1 Acanthisitta chloris | reverse complement strand
TGGCTTTCTGCCTCTGTCTATCAGCTCCAGAGTCCCGTTGGCCTGAGGACAACCTGTCCTACTATTACAAACTGAGGCAAAGAATGTGTTAGGTACCTCAGCCTTTTCCTCATCTTGGGTCACTCTGTTCCCTCCCATGCCCAACAAAGGTGAGGCCACCAAACCAGCCTTTCAGACCTCTGGTCACATTTTGCTTTCCATTTCAACTCTCAGAAAGATAAATATTTAACAGAACAAAACCAGAGCAGTAGTGATTAATCTTTTCCTCATCCATTTTATTACACTGCCATGGATTCACCCCCCAACATTCACTCTTCTCCGCTTAAATATGCATTTGCCTAATGTTCCCTGTTGCATCCTTTCAGCTCTGCTCTCATCTTTGCTTTCCAGAAAACCAGATGTCTCTTTCCTCTTTTTTGAGGGTATAAGTTATTTTAAAAGCATGGTAATTTTTCCAGCTGAAAAGAGCCTTGGCAGCATGTTTTTTCATGCAGATTGACCCATGAATAGCCTTTACTAAAGCCATTGTACTACACAGTTATCATTGTCCCAGTTCAGCTGCACTTTGACACTGAGGGGGAAAGAGCTGTCAGATTTCTCCATATAAAAATTACATTGGATTGCCAGGTACTGTCAGATCCAACCACAGAAATTAAAGCCAAATAATGTTCCCTGAGGAAAACTGCAAAAAATGATGGTTTTCCACCCAAAAGATTTTTGTTTTCAATCTGGGGAGAAAATCAAAGATCTTCAATTAAAAAATATCAATGACCGAATTTAGATAGAAACTGGAAAGAGACCTGCTAGTATGATACCCTCTCTGCTCCTCAGGGAAACTTGGGACAGAAGATGCACAGTGAAATTCACTGAGGGAAGATGACTGGGAAACCATGATAATTCACCATCTAGCTGCTGACTATGAGATTGACCTGAAATCAAGCTCAGTTCCCATAAACTGGGATTTGAACACTTGAGGACAGAAGACTCAAGAGCCTTTAAACGTACAAGGGTGTTCTGGCTGCTTGTCTTAGGTATTGCCCTGGAAACCAGTGATGTTCCTTGCTGAATCAGGTGCTGGCTCGTGACAGGACACAGCGAAGCACTGCCATGCAGGAGGAATTAACACATCAGGCTTTAGCAGGTCATGGGAGGAAAGACACCCATTTTGGATTTCTAATGGTCTGTAAGCATATTTTCTTTCTCTTACTGATCAGAGCCATAAGGGCTTACGGGGAATTTTTATGGCACCCCTTGAGGCAACTTAAACACACGTTTGTGCTCACCAGGGTCTGCTGTTACCTCAGCTCAATGCCCTGGAACTAAGGATGAGGGAGAACAAAACTGGGAGCAGCATGAAAACAGTAACCTGAAAACTGATTGGCTGTGATTTAAGAGCAATACTGGACTAATGCAAACCTGGAATAGCCAGATAAACAAGGCAGCAAGAAGCAGATGTAGATGCTTCACCAAAACCCTTTTATGGCAGGAAATTATCAGTGTTTGTAAACAACAATAAGTTTCAAATAATACTGTACAAAAGAATGGCCAGGAAAAGCACCAAAGTGGCTAAAACAATCTCCCAACATTTCTGTAAGGCAAATATATAACAAAATAAATTAAAATTTTCAGAAAAACTATTTTTCTCTTCTAAATATTTTAGAAAGAACTCTGGGCTTAATCCTAGTGTCAGAAAACGAAATTTAACTGACAAAAATATTTAGTGGCCATTAATTTTCCTCTCTTGCAGCACATTTTTGCCCTACTTTATTTACTTAGAACCAAACCAGAAATCTTCCTTTGTAAGCAATTTTATATTCACAGCAGTTTTTTCTACAGAAAGCTTATGCATTTTAGCAGTCCAGGAGTGAATTTGTGTCCTTCTGTCAGGTTCGAGCCCTCTAGAGTCAGTGGGAAAAAAAATCCTTTTATCACCCCTCTGAAGTTTTTCTTCTCTTGTTTAGTATCTATTCATCCTGTCATCTGTTCTCCGTGAGTCCCGCTCAGCCCACACCCTCGCTCAATAGGATTCCCTCCTATCTTCTGGCTGCACCTGCTCCTCCCTGCCCTTCGCAGGACCTTCCGCCCGCTCTCTTATCACTGCCTCAGCAGCCCCCTGGGTCAGAGACCCTGCTGTGTACTCACGGGGCACCGTGGGCACCGATCTGTGCCACACCTTGATGGAAACCTGCTCTGACCGCCACAGCATGGTGCGGGGAGCTAAGAGCTGCTCAGTGCGTGCTCTGCCAAGGACCCCACCTCACACCCACGCCAGCACCAAGGAGTGGGAAGGAAGAGCCTGCGTGAGCCCACGCACAGCTTATCTCCGCACAGCACCAGGAGGAAAGGCCCTGGCAATTCCAGGGTTTCACATTAAGGAACAGCTCCGGTCTCTATACCAAGCTGACACAGGGTCTGGGGATACCTGAAACACAGGACTGAGGGAGAGCTCCAGCACACCATGTGCCTTAGAGCACACAGACCACGTCCGCAGTAACTGATCTTCTGCTGGCCACACCAGTCCTGGCAGAGCCCTTTGGCTGAACTGCTCGAGGACTAACTTTCACCAAACTTCTACCCACAAAAAGCAGACTTTCTCCTTCGTATGTACGCGCACATGAGGAGGATGTGGATGTGTGCACAATGCAGTCTGCTCACCTGTTCTTGTAACACTTGTCACTCAGACAGGCCCTGGTTAGAAAGTCAGAGGAGTATTTTCTTGTGTCCCTCAGTTTCTATTCTGAGCCTCTTGGTCTGAGACAACACAGCCAAGTTTCCTACTATCACCTCCACTCCATAGGCCAGACTTTGGGATCTGGACTTGCTCTGTTGCAAAACAATCGCTATCCCCTAGACTATCCTACTAAACATTAGATTGAGTAATAGCTGTTTCTCCACGTGCCTGGGCATACTATATGCATTTCCACAAGTCTCTTTAGAGAGATGTTATATTGGCAGGTAGTTTTGCCACAAAGAAAGCTGGTGGATGTAGCTCATTTAAGACAACATGAAAAATCTGCCAACCAAACCACTCATAAGCACCTGTCTTTATGATGAACAACGGCCATATACTACACAGATCCAACCAGAAAGCTAGCTGGCATGGACAGCAAGGTGCTGTAAATATTATATAGGTTAAGGGGACAGAAAGCAGCAAAAGCAGAACAGAAACAACAAAAGAAGCAGAAAGGAATCTCCACTAACCACATGATCCCGAGACAAATCTCAAACAGGCAGTGTCTAAAAGGTGGGACTAGGCAGAGCTTCCCACTGCCTGAGTCTGTATGCATGCCCTGGCCTGGCTGGCACCGTGCTGGCATGAGTGCTGCTGCACACTGTCTGGCACTGGCAGGGAACACGGGGTGGGCTGCCAGGAGTCCTGCAGCAGAGCCAGGCCCCGGTGCCACGCCATCGGGGACTGAGGAACACGGGTGATTCAGCCTGCACACGCGTGGCAGTCTGGCCACAAGAAGGCTTGCCTGCTCTGCATGACTTGTGCAGTGCTCAGGGAGGCAGGGCCTTGCATGCAGCTCTGACAGCCACCATGACTGCACTGCCTGAGACAGGCAGAAAGGCGAGTGATTCCCAGCACGTCCGTGAGAATGGACAGAACAACACCCACTGCAACAGTCTGCAGAGCAAATCACCTGACATGGCAAAAGCAGCTTCAATCAAACACTGCTGCAAGCAAAGCTGGTGCTTTTACCCTCCTGGCTCCTGGGCTGCTTGTGTTTTTGTGACTCTTGGTTTGTTGAGATATGAAGATGCCCAATCACTCCAATGCCCTTAGAGACCCT
>NW_008674004.1:1566-8459 GCF_000695815.1 Acanthisitta chloris | reverse complement strand
CAAACCATTCTGGGATTCTGTGATTCAGTCACCTAATAAACACCTATAAGTAAGCACCATATTTTGCATTTGGTAAGGGCCAGCCTGACTTCTCTTTCCTGCTATGCTGTTGTTCTTATTTTAGTATGTTTAGCCACCACTTTAAAGAGCAAGTAGGCCAAGAGGATAAGCCACATTTGCAGAGTTTTAAGAGATTATCAAGGTTTGTACCTGCATGTTCTGCAAACTGACCCCTAGGGAACTGGAGATTTACTTAACCCCTTGCCTTATATGAAGCTTTCCAAACACAGCTAAGAAAAACAGCAGGTTATTGTAGGAAAGACACCTATATTTCTTCATTATAAAGTCTGTTCAGGAGATTACAAATTCTAAAACAAAGCCTCTTCATTAAAAAAATTCTCTGTGGGAAACTAATAGAGAATAAAGAACACTTTGTGAGGAAGGAAAATAAAGGCAAATTTAAATTTCTCTGTCATCCTAATTAAAAGCAGGATGTGATACAATCTAGAAAAAATTATCATTAAAAATAAAATACTTTTCAAAAGTAAAATGATGTTAATTAGGCTGCTAATAAATTAAAAAGAAAATGCTAGACATCTACCTGCATTTTGTGTTGAGGTGAAATGATGTTCCATTAAGACCATAAGCAAATTATTCATTTCAAATTCTCCAGGTTAATAAATATTTCGGCAGTATACTATTCCTACTGACTTAGAACATAAAAATTTACCTTTTTTACATTCACTATTCTGAATTTCTTTGACAAATTGATGTAACTTTTCAGTGCAGTCATAGTTACAAGAATTATGATTCAAAAAGTCAACATTTGGAAGGAATAGCAGTCAGATCCTAGTTAAATCTTACTTTTAAATACAGGGGAAAAACATCTACCTTGTTGCTTCGGCTGGGATGCTTTGGAGTAATTGCTGTTGGAACATGAGCATTTTAGGGGATGATATTTACTACTGCACACAGAATACATCTTCCTGCACCCTGCATTGTGCAGAGGACTGCGAGAAATCATCATGGGCATTTTACTGATACCTGCAAAGGAAGTAAGATATGCTGTTGTCTGTAGGAATCATCTTTTTCAGATGATTACTCATGTAAAGTTGAATTACAGCAGGATCCCACCATTCTGTGTCCTGGACTGAGACTATGTTCGTATCTTTGCTGAAGGTCTAACTAGGGTGGTAACGGAATGAATCCTATAAATTTTAATAGGGTCAACCCAAAGGGCTTTCTGGGTTTTGCTTATTTTCTGCTTTTTTTGTTTTTTCTTCGGATCCTTTGGATGATAAGCAGGAGGCCTGAGACAGTCAGGGACTAAAAGGCCTAAGACAGTCAGGGACTAAAACTGCCACTGAAGAGTGAATAGTGAATATTGCAATGCCCGTGCCAAAAAGGTTTGATTTTTATAGCTATGCATTTTTTTTGCTCTTAATTCCAAACTTGTTCACTGCTGAGGGGCAGCTTCTTAAACTGCAGGTGCATTCATCCTCAGGACAGGCTTCAAGCAGCCACTGCAAGTACAAAAAGAGAGGGAGAAAGGGAATAAAAAATGGAGATGTTAACAGTGAGAGAGGAAGCTGAAGGAGCCAAGCCTTTGTGGTGGAGGTATGGAAGCTGAAGGAGGAGAGGTCCATTGGCCTGGCAGAGAAGATAGCCCAAAGCTGAAGCACTCTTTTGGCTTGTTGCTGGAAACAGAAAGAACCAGTGGCCCCAGTGACATCAAATATTACTGATTCAAGTGGTGTTGCTATAGTAATGTGCTGGAGGAAGCAACCTGATATGCATATTTAAGATTTGCTGTAGGATATAACCTATTGAAGTTGAGCCATGAAAACAAACTGGCTGAAAATCCAGTTCTGCCGTAATCTGTGAATCCACATGGAATGCTATGTGGTTGTGTATATTTTACCCTTTATCCAGAGGAAAGGTAAGAAAGTAGGAAGGACACAGACAGTGGCCTTGAGGAAACTGACTCCTGTTGCCTGTGCAGCACCAGTAACAGACATGGTTTTCACCTGTTGTTGTCCTCTCCATGATGCTTTCTCTCTGCTACCAACCCGTTTTTCCTCAGGCTACCTTCTAGTCCCTGGATTCGTTGTGTTGTCTTCCTTTGGATAGCAGTGATATCCCTCTTTGCTATAGAGTCACTTTTAGCACACCCTGTGTCCTAATCAACTCCTACATTTTTCACAGGCTTTGTCATATTTTCTAAATTTCATTTTTCCTACTGATTGACTCCCTCTTTCCCCTCCAACTAATCTTGTTTCATTTTTTTCCCTTCACTGTGAAGAAGACATTGCCAAGATGTCATCTCTAATCTTGTTTCCTATTTTTAGCATGTAATTTATTAATCCTCTCTCACACTTTTTTCTCCCTTTTTTGAGCAGCCTACATGCTAATACAGCTCAAGTTTTATTTTCAGATTGTCAAATAAATAATTTCACAAATCTTAAGAGTAGGGAAAAAATAAGAGCTTTGAAATAATGATCACCCCTGTCTTTTTACTGAGGCATTTGCTTTTAGATCTATACAAATCACTTTATTCAGGAATAATATAGCTGTCCCATATCAGATAAATTAATTATTAGATGAGGTATTTAAGGAGCTAAGGTGAGAAGCCAGCTTTTGTCTGATTGATAAAGACCAACTACATGAAACCTTCTTATTAATATAACTCTGGTCTCTTAAATATAATACTCCTCCTCCCCTTAAATAGGTATTGTTGGGGGGCATTTGGGAAGGGCTTTTTTTTCCCCTTACTCATTTGGATTTCAATAAGAGTTTTGCTTGGTATCTTGGATTGCTATCCTGATAGCCTGTTTTTGGCACTTGTGAACACTTTCACTGGATCTCTAAGTCGAAAGGAAAGAGAGAACTATCAGTTCTTTTTGAGCAGACATGAATGATCATAAAATACAAACACAGTTTGGTCTTGCTGCCAGGTCTGCTTTAAAGCGCAATATTATTTTTACTGGTAGATTTTTCACTATTGCTGTGTTCAATGGGAAAGATCATTACCCTCCAATTTATCAACTACACTGTCATCACAGAGCCTGAGATACAGTGTATGCCCTTCTCATGCTCTTGTTTAACCCTGTTAACAGTTCATATTGCCTGATGTACCTCACTTGTGTGGGCTTCATTGGACAGTGAGTCTCCAAAGGAGCCCTGAGCATCAGTGTATTGGCCTGACCCAAAAGAGGCTGGCTGATGGGGGGACAAGCAGCTCTTCTCATCCAGCCTAGAACATTTGTTGTTTTGGGGTCAATTTCTAGCATTAGGATTAAGGTTAGAGGGAGAGAGTCACCTATCAGATTGCTTGAAACAGCAGGTATGGCATGTTTTGGGGCAAGATTTCATCCCAAGCTGTTTAAGCTTTATTAACCATATTTACCTTATTAACATTACATAAGCTATAAAGCATTTAAAACATAACTGAGGCAGCAAATGTGAGCTAACATTTCCTTTATTCAAGTTAGTGCTCTGCTCATTAGAGTCAGTGACTTGCTTGTGTTCCTTCCACTGATTCAGTGATCAGGTAAGAACTAAAGGAATCAGCTTTGGCAGGAGTCACAAAGATGCAGTTCAGTACTGTAGTCAGCACTCAGGAGATGAGGAGAGGAAGCAGGGGAAGCTTTATGTTTTGTGTACAACCTGATATAGCAGACATGGTCTTAGAATGATGCCTCCCCTGGTTCTGCCTGTGAGAAATGAAATACCCAGCCTGTACCTCCCAGCTCGAGGGATGTGTGTCTCAGTGCTTGGTATTTGCAATATTTAGGCAAAGATTCTCCAAAACAGCCTGTTAAGGATTTGGTGAAAACCTAAATTATTTAGATTCTTTCTGATCAATGCAGGGTTTAGTTTACAGTTTTGTGGGTAAATTGCCAAGGTCTTCTTATAGCTCTGCTGCAGGTGTTTAAATAGGGCACAGTTCAGGACACATTTCACTCCTTGGTGACAGTGCAGCTTCACACCCAAGTCCAGTGGCTTAGATCTGTCATACCTTTTTCATTCCAGTGGGCTGAAGCCTGAAAGCCCTGCCCAGAACTGTAGCTTGCACTAGACAGCAACTCACTTGGGAATTAAGTACTAATTATTAAAGTCTTTCTGCTTTCCTGAAATAATTTGGTTTTTTTCATCTCACATGTGGGTAGAGATGTAGTGTGCAAATTGCAGACTCAACAGATTCTAAAGTAATCCCTGCTGGAGTATGACAGAGCGCATGGAGCTGGGAAATGACTGCAGATCACAGACATGACATGTTTAAATATGAGCAACCAGGCATCCATGGGCACTGCTAGAGGTGTTCTGTTTCAGCAGTAAGGAATGCTGCTACTTAAAGGAGACAGAAAACTGAAAAACCCTTAAACATCATAACCCGATGCATCTCTACTGCATTACTGACATACAAATAACCAAGAGCTCAAATACTCACTACCAATATCTGTTACGTCCTTGCAAGTATGATAGTGTTCTCTGCCAGTGTTTGTCAAGCTACCATGAGCTACATTCATATTCCATATGGATATGGTTTTTGTCTTTGTTTTCCTTTGACATTAATGCTCTGGCAGAGCTTTCTAAGTAGTAAAGCAAGGAAATTAACTTATATTTTCTAGCTTGCTAAAGTAAATTAGCTACACTTTTGACTTTCTGTGGTTTCACTCTGAATGGGAGAAGCAATAAAAATGAAATAAGGCTAATCACTGTTGTTCTATGGTTTTCTCTGTGGTGTGTTAAGAGGAGAAGAACCCATAACAAAAACTCATGAGTTCATATCTGCTTAAAACAGGTCTCTAATTAGCTTCCATAATCGATCTCCCTGCTCTAGCAGGTGAATCAGGTAATTATCTTGTTTATACTGTAGGTGAGTCACAAAATGCCAGATAGCTTTCTCTGTGTCTTTAAAAGATAATGCATTGTAACAAGTGTTCTCAATCTGAATGAACCACTGTCATAACCCATACCATCTGCTTCACATGCAGCAATGCGAGATCTCATTTCAGTCTTTGCTACAAAGAGCTGCAGACATCAAAGCACAGTCCCTTTGGCCGCTGCCTCAATCAAAGAATTTACCTACACAAGTCTTTACTTCCCATTACGGTTGCAGTGCTGCACAATACCAGGTGTTTCCTGGTATGAAGAGGAGGAATCCAGTCACTGGTGCTCTTTTTTAAGGGCCAAATCTTGTCACTGTTCACTTCCCATGGGCCTTTTGAGTAGCACAGAAACTCCAAACTCAGCAGTTAATTAGGATTAGTTACTTAGGGCATGAGGCTTGAGAGACAGACTGTGGTGCACTATACAATGCATGGCTTTTATTCAATATGAATTGTCTCTCTGTTACCTTCCAGAAGGTGAAGTACAGATACATTGGCTAAATGCATGGTTAGGATTAAGTTGATGTATAGAGAGCACTCTCTCAGTATGCTTAATTGCTCACAGAAAAATCCCAAAGTCTGACATACTTTTGAGTCTTCTCTATTCTCCTGTTATCCAATCTGTGCTTTATTTACATAATACAGATATTTCTCTTTCTTGCAGGTCGTTTCATAATAAGCTCTACAAAGGAATAATCCTTTTTGACAACCTTTAAAGGGTCACAGTTGTATTTAAAGCCTATGACCAGTAGCACTATTAACAGTGTATTTGCAAAGAAAGGACATACAGTGCAGTTCTTCCCAGTGTAATGTGCAAGTGTTTCATCTATTTTGTACTAGAGAAGAGGCTTCTTGCTTGTGGTGAATGGCTGAAATATGAGACTACATGTTTTCCATAATCATTAAAACAATAAAGTACCAGCTTCTCCCCTAGCTAAAAATGATCCTGTTGTGGGCATGCCCCTTTTCGTCTTCGCCTTGATAACTGAATTCAAATTCCCATAAATAAGGGCATTTTTTTTTTCATTTTTCATAGACTTGTCCCTAGTAAATTTAGTTTCAAGGTCTTTTATTTCTGTTTCTAAAGTAATTATCCTCTGGGCCTCTTCTTTTCTTCCTGGTATGATGCTAGACTAATTATTCTTCTACTAATGAATGCCTGAAATGTATCCCATATGGTGGCATATGTGCCTTCAGATGGAAGCTTCCTTTGAATAAAATAAGAAAACTCCTCTCTTGGGCTTTCTTAAATTTTTCATTCTGTAACAATGATGAGTGAAATCTCTGTCTTGGGGATAGATGTAGACAACTTGCTTTCTATTACAATTTGATCTTTCTCTGTACTGGAGATTTCCATGTCTTTGTCTCTAGCTATGGCTATCACAGGTCTTCCTAAACATTGTCACAGGCTCCTTGAATAAAGCATCATTTACATCTGATCTCAAAGCTATTTTTGTTTCCTTAAAAAATGACACGTATCTTTAGTTCTCTTACAGTTCTTTGTCACCTTTCTCTAGGCCTAACCAACACCATGTAATGCTCATTCTTACTGTTTATAGAAAGTCCTGCTCATGGATATATATGAGCTTGTGTTGAGAGCAGTGCAATGGAGAGGATACTCAGGTAAAAGTAGGGTCATGGACACTACTTTTTGCAGCATCTGTAAGCAAAACAAGTCACGCTGATACATTAAGCTTAGATCAAACAAATTAAAATTTGTGAGACATTCCAACTCTGCTATCCAAATGGTTAACAAACTCAGACTTTCTATTGCCTAAGATTCGTAGTATTTTGATAGATTTAATGTTAATTCTGTTGTGTTTTCTGTATGACTTATAGTCTTTTATTTATGGAAGTACTAGAGTGCTGTGTCCACTCTGGGCTCCTCAGGACAAGAAAGATATGGAGCATCTCTCTCATGAGGACAGGCTTAGGGAGCTGGGGCTGTTCAGCCTCCAGAAGAGATGACTGAGAGCGACCTCATCACTGTCTGTCAGTGTT
>NW_008674004.1:0-1526 GCF_000695815.1 Acanthisitta chloris | reverse complement strand
AGGCACATCAGGAATGCTGCGTCCAGTTGCGAGCTCCTCAGAACAAGAGGACATGGAGCTCCTGGAGCAGGTCCAGTGGAGGCTATGGAGATGATGAGGGGACTGGAGCATCTCTCATGAGGACAGGCCGAGGGAGCTGGGGCTGTTCAGTCTTCAGAAGAGAGGACTGAGAGAGACATCATCAGTGGCTGCAGGAGGTGTCAGAGGGTGGATCAGGCTCTGCTCCATGGGGCCCAGCAACAGGACAAGAGGCAATGGTCAGGAACTGATGCCCAGGAAGTTCCACCTGAACAGGAGGAAGAACTTCTTTCCTGTGCACTCACTGAGCACTGAAGAGTTTGCCCAGAGAGGATGTGGATTCTCCCTCACTGCAGATGTTCCAGAACTGTCTGGACACAATCCTGTGCTATGTGGCCTGGGCTGACCTTGCCTGAGCAGGGAGGTGGGACCAGGTGCCCCAATGTGTTCCCTTAAAGTCTGACCTATTCTGGGATTCTGTGTAATCTCTGATATATCATTTTGTTCTTAAACACGCCATATATTTCTATATACTAATCACCAGACATGGGGAAATTTGTCTTCACCATTTCCAGCTACCACAACACACTGTGCTTGGGTCTACTAAGCAATACTGTAGAGAATGAGTACAGGAGCATCTTCTAATTTTGTCAGTGATGCTAATGGCCTGGATCAGTGTGATCCAGGGTTGTCATTTGGTACTGCTGCATAAAAGACTTGAAAAAATGGAAATATTTGTAGACAAATGAAAATGAAAGTGAAATACATTTTTAAAAAACACTGATTCTGCATTAAGTTATATTTGTAGTGTATCACTGGAATCATGCTAATGGCTTTGGAAAACATAATTGTTTTATCTGCTGCATATATTTGTTCTTGCTTTCAGAAACACAGTGGGGAAACACTATTGATTTTCATTAGAACATTTGATCCCAAGTTGATAAAGAGAAGGACAGTAACTAACTCTGCCACTATTAATATCAGGCTTTAAAATTTAAAAAAACACCTTCAGCAATGTGTGAATCTGCAGTCAGGGAGAATGGTATAATAGGCAAAAATGCCTGATTTTTAAGAAGTGCTGGGAGGCCTTAGTTTCTGTTTAAATGGAGAGAATGATTGCCTCTGGGTGGTCTCAGCCTGAGAATATCAAGCCAACAGCTTTGCAAAATACATACTGTAGTTTTGTGAACAAGCTTATTTTTTACTTACTGGCAGTTGCTTGTTTGTTTTCTCTTCTATGAATGAATAATTGCAAGCATTCCAATAACCCAGCTCAAGCTTTTAAATAACAAACCACCAGATTTTAGCTCCTCTAACAATCTTTAAGCTTATATGCTTGAAAAGTGTAATCCTTGTTTTGGATTTGTTCTCTTTTGCTCCATTTTGACTTATTCAGTACAGCATTTTCTGATACACTTGTGAAGATTTTTACCATCCCAAACCTGGAAGAGTCCCTAGTGACCTGTTCAGTAACTTGTGTTCTTGTCTTGGTTTGAGAGACAGGTGTC
>NW_008674003.1:0-11605 GCF_000695815.1 Acanthisitta chloris | reverse complement strand
GGTGCTGCTGCTCCGCCTGCGGAGCCAGCTCAGAGTACCCTCCACCCCCCCGGCCGTGCCCCGACGGCATAAAAAAGCGAGAGTCGTCGCTCGCCTCTACCCCTCGCCATGAAGCTCACTTGGGACATCAACGACCCCAAGCTGCCGCAGGTAACGGGTGAGAGGGAGGGCGTCGGGAGACTGTCCGGCTTTAATGCAGGGATGAGCACCTGCGGGGACATCAACCTTTTCTTCGAGCAAAGGTTTAGGGTTTTTTTGTTTGGGTTTTTGTTTTTTGTTTTTTTTGATGGCTTAATTTCTTTTTTTTTCTGCACCTCTTCCACGGGTTTTTTTGGTGGTTGGTTGGTTTGGGTCTTTTTTGTAATCCTTACAAAATTACTTGTGATAGAAGTATGGATTTGATACACAGCTTTGGCTGGCTGTGTATGAACTTCTAAAACAATCCGGGGGTCCACTCTTTGCCCAGTTTTCTTGTCCCTCATTCCCTTCTTCATTCAAGAAATGTTAAACAGAAACTTGGAGTGTTTTCTACTAGTATAATCCAATATATCTAAATATCTTCTTGATTCATTGATGTGACACTTTAATACCAATGAGCGCTCCATTTTTGTTTTGTTGTGAGCTTCAAATGTTTGGGTTTTTTTAATTTGCAACTTTTTTTATCTTAGAATGTCTTGATGCTGTAAATGCTGACAGTTTGCTTGCATTCAGTGGGATAATTCACATATGGTACATATTTATGTTAAATAAGTATTGCAGGAACTTTTTACTCGTACTGCAAGTATTGCAGTTTAAGATATTGTTCTTTTATTGTTCTGGTAATTAAACTCAAATAAGCCAGAAAGTTAGTGAAATCCTAAATTAAAATGTTCTTTCCCTGAGCCACTATGCATACATTGGAAGTCTATTTGCAATGGCAATTTTTAAAAAATTTCTATTTATTTTTATTGGTGAAAGACTTATTCAGCTCACATTAAATGCAGTTTAAGAAACTATTTCTCAGTTAAAACTTCTAGTTTTCAGGCTGCAGGTGTATGGACCCACAACAAGGAGAACTTAATAGTAGGCATGACTAGGGTGGCTCCTGTCCTGTCTGGACACACTGGTGGTAGACCAGTCAGTAAGTTTTGATAGCAAGGTTGGAGACTTACAGCTGGATAACCTCACTGTAGGCAGGCATCTGTGACAACAGACTGTGTTATTATGGATCATATGGAAAAGAGAAAAGGATTCAGACTTTCTTTTGACACATGGAAGCTCAGACTTTTCCTTTTTTATAGAACTGTTCTGGATAAGCTATTCTTTCAATATTTCTTTTTCTCCTCCTTAGGTAGTCACAGAAAAAGCTTTTTTTCCCATTACATGTTTCATAACAGAGCAAAAATACCAGGTTGTGATATCCTGATAATATTCTATTGCACTTATCCTTGTTGCCTTGTCCTCCCACCCCACTTGCCCTGCTGCAGGAGCCCAAGCACTTTGATGCCTTCCAGGAATGGCCTGATGGCTATGTGCGGCTCATCTACTCCAGCGAGGAAAAGAACGCGCAGAGGCACCTCAGTGGCTGGGCCATGCGCAACACCAACAACCATAATTGCCAGATCCTGAAGAAGTCCTGCCTGGGGGTGGTGGTGTGTGCCAGGAGCTGTGCTCTGCCTGGTGGAGCCAGGCTGCAGCTTCGTCCTGCCATTTGTGACAAGGCTCGGCAGAAGCAACAAAGTAAGAGGAACCCAAAGAGAGTTGGGAACCCATTTCTTTCATATGGGCTTGATTTCTAAACTGGGGTCACCTATAATTGTATGCAGACTAAGGCATAATTCCAAAGACCATGATAAAGTTCCGAATTTCATCAATGCCTGTTTGTAAACACTTAAGGGGAAATGGATCCTTTAAATAATTAGCATTTATATCAAGTATGCAGCTCTAGTTCATATCATTCAGTTATGCTTGGAAGTCTGTGTTGTGTTCTCTTGAACAACGTATTTTAATTTGGATTTCAGTGAAGGCTGATCATATTGCTCTTGAGCTGTTTACTCAAAGACAACATCCTTGCCTTTAACCAGTCTCTTCAGTAGTTTCTTTATCTCTGTTCACAGAGAAAGCCTGTCCAAACTGTAACGCAGCCCTTGAGTTGATTCCTTGCCGAGGACACAGTGGCTATCCAGTCACAAACTTCTGGAGGCTTGATGGCAAAGCAATATTTTTCCAGGTAAAAAGCATGCATATTTCTGCACACATATATAAATTGTAACTGTATATAAACAAATATCTGGAGAGAGATATTTCTCCCTCCCCTCCTTTTTTTTGTGCAATGCTGAGTGTGGTGAGCACAGTACTTGAGAGCTGACAATATTTAATTTTACCTATTACATTACTATTGATGTCTAAAATTCTCCTGTTTACAGTACACAAATATGAACAAAAAGGTTGTCTTGCACTCTGGCACATCTGACAACTGGATCTGACCAAGGACTTAATATTTGTTTCCTATTAAAATAAATAGTCTTACTTAAATTGCATGAGTTGAAACATGAAAACTCTACGTCTTGTGAAAGTAGCCTTTGACTTTTAAAGGATTTAAAAACCTGCCAGAGAAAAGAAATTTAGAAAGATAAAATTCAAAATTTCATGTTGATTTGCTTTTGGGGTTTTTTAGAAACATTAGGACAAAAGTTCAACAAAAAGTTTCTGTTCTATGAGATTGCATTCCCTGCTGAATGATTTTGTTTCCCTGACCCACACAGCAGTGAATTCTGTTCTCTGGTCAGTAAATGGAAGCAAACTGTCCAGGCTTCCAAATTCCCACCTGTATTATTATTATTCAGATGTTCTGTTACAGATATGCAAAACCTGAAGATTTTTACCATCAAAATAGCTGATAAATATTTGCTTAGAAGTTAATTTCTATTTGAGAAAGGACAGTGTCATAAAAGTAATTTTAAGTTTCCTACTTTGTATTAGAGACTCTATGTATTCAAGCAAATGCAATGAGTAAGGACATGCAGAATATATCAAATATCATCATATATCAATATAGCTTTGGTTACATAGATCTGCATATACACAGATGTTTCAATAGCAGAGCATCTTTGGATGTCTTTCCATGACATTCTTTTCAATCCTGTTCAAGAAGATGTTTTTTTGTTTTAAGAGAGTATTTGTCATCTGGTAGTATGAAACCTCTTTAAAGCCTATTTATACTGGTTTAGCAGTGGTTGTTACACAGCAGAACTGAGATCCTGGACTGCAGAAAAACAGCCAAACTAAATGTATTATTTTTTCCCTTGGTTGTAATTAACTACTGAATGTCACAAACATAGATAACACTTTTGCTCCTTCATCAGCTTTGCTGTCCTCACTGCTTTCTCCCTCACTTTTTCTATCTACCTGCAAATAATGGTTTATTTATTTATTTTCACATTTAATCCCTCCTTGTTGTTTAGTTTCTCCTCCCTGTTCCCTTGTGCCAAACCACAGACCATGCCGTGGCTACCTCTCATACAACTTGCTGCATTTTTTTCTTTTCTTCTCTTATTCCTTTATAGTTCACATCTAATTCTTTGTTGATCCTAATTTAGGCTAAGGGAGTTCATGACCACCCCAGGCCAGAGAGCAAATTGGAGGCAGAGGCAAGACGAAGTGCAGTTAAGAAGCAAATGTCATCTTATCACCATTCCCAGAAAAAGAGACCTCTCAACTCAGAGGTAAGTCAAAGTCATTAGTCAGTTAAGAAGGTGACACAAATGAAGTTTTCTGGTAAATTAAAAAGGTGTCAAAGCATGTAATGGGGGTCCCAGGGCAAAACTTAGCTTTATACTACGTGACATCTGTTAATTTGTGGGTGAAATGAGGAACAGTGCAAGTGTTGACATATGTATGTCTGGGCAGTGTTGATTCCTCAATCTCAAAGATCTACTTGTCCTTGACAGGCAGGAAGGTACCATGACAGCAGTGGTTACAACAATAACCTACAGAATTTTCCCTGCATGGATGGCCCAGAAAGGGTTGGTATCACCACAGACAGCAATTTTTCGATTCCAGCCCAGTCTTACCCTTCGCTGCAGAATGCAGATCTCTACATAGCACCTTATGACTCAGCCAGCTTTCAAGAGGACCATCTATCACCATACCCAAAGTGCCCTAATCCAAGGATCTACATGTCCAGACCATGCAGCTATGAGTTTGGAGTTCCTCCCTTTATAAGCTCCAGCCCTTACCCAACATTTTACAAAGATCTGACCAGTAATGTCATTGATGCAGACCCCCTTGGTTTGAATGGGTCTCACTACAGCGCTGTGACTACCCATGATAAGAGCTTTGATAACCCTGGCAGACATTATGGACTGAAACCAGCCTGGGGGAAAACTGGCAGCGGAGACCGGAGTGACTATGGACAGATGCAAACAAGTGCTAACCACCCTTACTACAGTGGGGACTATCCCTGCAGGTACAGTCCCAGCCCAGCTCCCATAGCCCCACCCTTGCAGACAGTCATCACCACCACCACCAAGGTGTCCTACCAGGCGTATAAGCCATCCACACTGAAATACAGTGACAACCTCTGCGATATGAAAAATCTCCAGAGCTATACCCATGTGGCAGAAAATGTCTCTGGTGCTATCTATTCAGGGATGAAGATTCAGGAAGACTTTGGGATGATAAAGTCAGCGTTGCTCTACCAGCATGACTCCATCCCCACAAAATCCAAACCAGCTGAGAGCATGGAGAGCTATCGGTATGGGCCCCCACTGGGGAACAGCTATGCTGAGCATGAGGGCCAGACCTTAAGGTTTGAGACTGCTGAATATTGACTAAATGTTGCCTAAATGGTAAATACATGCAGATGGTCAGCACAATAATATATTTTCCTATGTGGATGCTAAGCCCAGTGGCTTGAGATTTGTGGAGAGGTAAGGAAGCAGTACATCACAACAGCTTTTTCCCCAAAAATGCTTGTCTGGAGCTGTGCTAAGTGAGGTATATTTTGCATGTAATTTCAAACTAGCCGCACACAATCTCTAAAATGGCACAAGGAGCTGAGCCCCAAACACACCTGGGTGAAGGCAATGCAGAGGTGCAGCACCTCTGGAAGTCAAGTCTCCTCTGATGGTAAATGCAATCTGCTTATGGCTACAACCCCTGCCAGATGCTTCAAGCTTTGATAGCAAACACTACATTTGTGAGAAAGAAAATGCTTATCAGGTAATGGGGAAAAAAAATGAAGGACAGTGGCTATAGATTATAGTCAACTGAAAGAAATGGCAGGAAACAAAAGAAATTATAGAAATGAAAGCAAGACTCTTTGCAGAATAATTCACCTGAATGGTCCATTCACCTGCTGTGATCTTTTTAATGAATGGAAAGACCAGCTAGGTTTCTCTGAAATGAGAAATGAAAAACCTGAAACCTGAGAAATGATACATGCTGACTTCATGTTGCTTTTTGATCCTCTCTATCAAAAGTACAGACCGTCCAATCTTTCTGTGCAAAAAGGACTGCCCAGTATAGCCACACCAAGAACCAATTCCGTATAACACTCAAGCTGGAGGCAGGAAGGCTTAGGTGACCCCCACCAAACATGATCAGCATCACATGGGTATCAGGGTTAACATATACAGTCCTGAAAACCAATTGCAGTGAAATTACTTTTTGTCTTAAGGGTTCTGACAAGCTGGTCAGACCAATACTGCATGGGTATTGCTGCAGAATTCACCCATGAATACAACTCTATCCTGTCTAAAAATGCAACATTGAAGCTGCATAGCAGTACAGGTCAGTGTTGAATCTACATTCCCTGGCTGTCTTTCTGCACTACATCTCCCTTAGGTCTTTCTCCCTCCCTCAAGAGACTTCTAGCCATTTTGTTCTCTGCAGTTATAACTCCCTATGGCAGCACTGTTCTGGAAATGAAGCAACCAACAAACTGAGAGGTCAGAAAACAAAGTCTTAAGACACTGTGGTATAAACAAAGAAAGTATAAGGAATTGTATCCCGAAATTCTTAGCTAAATGAACTAATTCTCCACTAATTCAGGAAGAAGAAAAAACAAAAATCACTGCTGGTTCAAAACTTAGGTATTTTGAAAGTTGCCTAGTACTGGGGAATAGAACCTGCACCCAAATCATATGTGCCAAGTAAGGGACCTAAGTAGACACATAGATAGGATTGGTCAGGGTTAAAAAAAAATCTTAGCATCATTACCAAGTATTTTTAATTTTCTGGACACTCAATTTTTTTACAAATCTGTTATATTTATATTTTTGCTATGTTTTGAGCAGCAGTGTGCTCTTTCCGTAAAACTTTTTAACTGTGAAATCACAGTTAAAAACAAAGCATCATGTAAGCTAATGTGAGTGGCTGTCTAGTTAGAATTATAAGGTTCTGTGTGTTGAAGCCACCATTTAACTGGTAAACAAATCTTACTTGCAAAGCACAGTGTAAAAATACCGGGGTTTTAAAAAGAATTATTTCTGATGTAAGTGTATTTTCTTTCTTTTTGTATTTTTATGAAAACAATGTGTTCAGTCTGAGATGTGAAGTTGAGCCTCACAGGAATTCAGTTAAAAGCATCTTGTTTCATCAGTGGATTGTTCAGCATTTTAAAAATTCAAGCCACATGAAACTGGAATTCACAAAAAGACTAGATTAATTCACCTGTAACAAGCTTGCCTTGTCTTTTAGTGTACTTGCTGTATATCTTGCTTGGCTTTTGTTAAACTCTTATGGCAATTCTTCCACCATGTGTTTTAAATTATGGCTAAGAATAGATTCAGGTGAGCAACATCAGTTTGATAATTAGCCCAGGCTTACCTTTAAAAAAAAGTGTAGTGAGGGAGTTACCACTCAGGAAGATTGCTGCAAAGTATAAGGAGTTAGTTGACTGCAACTCAAGCACAGGTTTTTAAAACATCACACTATTAAAATATTCAGACAAGCTGTGGTGGTTTTGTGCTGTTAATATTACTGGTATAAAACTTGTCATTGTAACAGTGTGCTTAAATCATTGTGCTATGCAATTAAACACAGCCTTTTAAGCAGAGCTTTGTATACCAGTAAAGTAAATGCAGATGATTCTGTTAAGATGCTATTTTTAGGGTGTGGGTTTATTTCTAATAAACATGAATTGTTTAAGCACAGTCAAAAGCTATGTTAGTGATTACCTTGCTGCATCATCTGTACCACTAAAACAAATAAAACAACTCTAAAGGTTATTGCAGTCTTTCTTCACATTGCCCCCTTTCAAGTACAAGTGTCTGGGATTAGATATCTGTATGTTATCTTTTTCAGATGAAAGACTGGATGGATAAAGCTAGTGCTGTAGATGGTTTTCTCTCCAAAATACATAAATGTAAAGGCAGTGTGAGCTTTTGTAACAAAAAGAGCTGAAATTGAAAGCCTCCTTGTAGGTTTATACAGCTGCAGGATTGACATTAAAAGCATGTTACTCAAGCAAAGCAGCATCCTGCAAGACGTGCTCCCTTTGGTCCCTGAGTAAGCAACTTCTCTTCCATTAATTGTCCCTTTCAAGCATGGCTTCTGGTCCTGCCTTGAGCACATGAGAGGAGCTCCTTGCCAGCCTGCATCCTGTACTGCTGCAGATACCTTTATCTAACAAACTCCAGTTGTTATGGCAAAATCACAGAGGGAGGGGGTGAAAGGTGCTTTCAAATCTCAGCCTCCTGTGGCTCCAGCTCCATATGGGTTACAAGGGCTCTACTGAGGTAAAATACCACCTGTCCCCATGCTGAGGCTGTTCTTTGTACCAAAACAGCAGCCTCTTCATAGCAAATTGTAAAAGCCCAAGTGTTGAATGGATGTCTCCCTGAGACAAGGGGCTGCGTGACAAAGCTTTTCAACTGTGTACCCATCAAACGTGGCCATGTGTCTAACACGTAAGCACATGAGGGTGTCATTTCATGGTCCCATCTTCTCCTGGTGGGAGGACAGAGCCTGCCACACTGTCCTGCTTCACGGTCATCTGTATCCATCCAGTGCTGCCAAAGACCTCTGGTAAGAGTCTGAGCAATTCGCTTAGCCCTTGTTCTCTGTTGAAAGCTGTTTATTTCTGGGCTTTTTTAATATGCTAAATGCTACAAGCAAGGCATGCAAAAACTTGGCTATTTTGGGCTTATTGAGCTATAAGTAGTTGATCTCCTCATTTTGGGGTACAAATTGACATCCTCAAAGACAAGAGATAAACTTTCCTCTGAGTTCTATGGGTGGAAACTACCAGTGTAAGAGAGTAGAAGCGGATTTGAGACTTTTTTTCTTCCTGGGGATTTTCTAGGATTTTTTCTGGATTTCTAGGGTTTTCTTAGAGTCTTTCCCGGAGGAAGCTATCTAATGCAACTGAGACTAGATCATGTTTCCTGAGAGACATCATGTAGCAGGATGCGCATTGCAGTTCTAGGGATGCATTTAAGAAAGTTCATGTCATTCCCACCCTTATCAATAGCAGTCATATGCAGATAAAAAGGGGATAACTGAGACATATAATGTTGAAGTAGTTCCTTCCAACACACAGTGAAAAGTTAGTCATGCCCTGTTAAAATCCCTCTGTCTGAGAAGCAAAGATACCAGTATACAGTGGTTACCCATGCAGTGTTCTAGCTGCATGAATAAAGTATCTGCCTGTCACTCACAAGCAAAGGGAGGGTGAACCAAGTACTATTTATGCAGTGCTACATCTGGGATTGTGCAAAACTGAGAGTGCATTTCAACACAGTATCTCCTTGGGCTTGTGAGAATCCATATGCAACATGAAGATCAGTGGGATGATACAGGTATGAGTAAGTATCACAGAGGAACATCACTCATTTGGCTCAAGCTCAGTCAAACAAACAAAAAAATGAAGTTTACACAATCCCTATAAGCTTCAACATGCATGCTGGCACTCGTGATGGTGTTTGGTAGAAGCCAGTTTTAGGTCTTTAGGCTGGCATTTGAGCAAAGCATCAACACATTTAAGGACCACAACCAAAGGAGGCTCTTTCAACAGAAAATTAGTAGTGGATCTGCTCATGTTGTTGTGTAAAATGAGCAGGGAAGCAGGTGCGTGAGGATGTTCTCAGAGGTCCTTTAGCAGGGCTCACAAACATTGCCATGGTTCCTGGGTCTCTTTGTTCCAGCTTGTTGCCTTCCCTTCAGTTTCCTGGTTCACAGCAAGAGCACAGAACAGCAACTCTCTCCTGTCTTCATGACAAAATGAAGTGTTAAGTGACTGGTTTGCAGTGCTTGTCCTGCAGCTCCACACCATGTTGCAGTCTGGCTTAAACACTGGCAAGTTCTGTCTACAGCCTTTCTGTCTTCACATGTGTGAAATGTTGGGGAGCATTACAAAAAGTACCAACAAGTGATAGACACAAGGTCCTGGTAACAGAATTTAGACTTAAGTGTTGCACCTGTGCAAAACTAACAGAAATTATTTAAAAGTCAGACCCCTTGCTTGTGCCAGATCTCATATAAATGACTGTAATTAGATTAGAAATGCTCCACAAGCAACCAAGAACATTGTCACCTTTGTCAGTGACATGGACAGTGGGACTAAGCGCACCCTCAGCCAGTTTGCCAACACCAATCTGTACAATGCAGCTGCCATGCTGGAGGGAAGGGATGCCATCCAGAGTGACCTGGACAGGTTTGAGAGATGGATCTGTGCAAACCTCATGAAGATCAACAAGGCCAAGTACAAACAAAGTCCTGCAGCCTGGGTCAGGGCAATCCCAAACACAAATACAGGCTGGGCAGAGAATGAATTGAGAGCAGCCCTGAGGAGAAGGACTTCGGGGTGTTGGTTGACGAGACGCTGAACATGACCCATCAATGTGTACTTGCAGCCCTAAAAGCCAACCATATCCTAGGCTGCATCAGAAGCAGCATGGCCAGCAGGACAAGGGAGGTGATTCTGCCTCTCTACTCTGCTCTTGCGAGACCCCACCTGGAGTATTGCATCCAGCTCTGGGGTCTCTAACATGACAAAGACACAGATCTGTTGGAAAAAGTCCAGAAGAGGGCCACAAAAATGACCAGAGGACTGGTGCACCTCTCCTTTGAAGACAGGCTGACAGAGTTGGGGTTGTTCAGCCTGGAGAATAAAAGGCTCTGGAGAGATGTTATAGGACCTTCTGGTATGTAAAAGGGGCCTGCAAGAAAGCTGTAGAGGGACCTCTTACAAGGGCATGTAGTGACAGGACAAGGGGAAATGGCTTGAAGCTGAAACAGGGTGGGTTTAGATTAGATATTAGGAAGAAATTCTTTACTGTGAGGGTGGTGAGGCACTGGAACTGGTTGCCCAGAGAAGCGGTGGATGCTCCACCCCTGGAAGTGTTCATGACCAGGCTGGATGGAGCTTTGAGTGACCTGGTCTAGTGGAAGGTGTCCCTGCTGTGGAGGGAAGTTGGAACCAGGAGATCTTTGAGGTCATTTGCAACCCAAACCATTCTGTGATTCTACAAAATTGGGTTGCAGCACAAAAGGAGGAGGAGGCAGCCCATCACTGACAGTCATGGGACATAGCTAAACTGCAGAGAAAGGAAAGGGCAAGGAGGGGACATCACAGGGCAACTGGTGCATCATTTCCACTGACAGTGGAGACCTACTTCCACATACATAATGTATACATGCAATAGTGTTCAAATACATCCTTACAGGTTAATGCATGGTTAAATGCTTTGCATTTAACATGTACAATCGACTCCTGTCGAATCTCTGCCTGAATTCTGCCATGTGGGTTATGGTACCTTTTTCCTTCTCAGGCTGAAGCCTGACCTTTGAACTTCATTTTACCTGGCAGTCACCTCTGATGTTTCATTTCAGTAAAGGAAATGGGCATATTCTGTTTCAGAAAATATAATATTGTTTTCCTGTACTTTCATTTCAGCAAACTATGTGCAAGTGGTTGAATCCTTTGGATTCCAGAAAACCCATTCCCATAGCCCCACGTTCCACCCAGTTGACTTGAGGTAGAATCAATTAATCTGTCAACAGTTCTTAAACCATCACAAAGTTACCACACCAGTTAATGAGGAACGGGGAGTGGGGGGAAGGTATAATGAAAACAGCTTCCCATTTTTGCTCAGCAAGACTGAGCTGCCAGCCTGGTGAGGCAGATAGAGATCTGAATTTCTAAAATAATTTTCTGCCTTTGCCTCCACAATGTCACTAGTAGTTATTGTGGTGAAAAGATCTCCTCCTTTTCTTGCCCCTTGCTCTCAAAAAAGAATTAAAAAGTAGGAAGTTCAAGCCAATGTTAAGAACTGAAGCTTAAAATGAAACTTTGCTGCTGAAAGTACTCTCTGACTCAGACACTAAATGCACAGTATTTATTAACCATGCCTTCTGTAGACACTGGAGAAACATGTTACAAAGGACCAAAAATAAAGTTAATTACTACTTTTGTAAAAGAAATATATGCATTTTGGAATACATATAGCAAAGTTTATCCCCTGCATCAGTATTAACAATGTGCATTTTAATAAATTGCTTACAAGAAACAATTTTTAAAACAAACAAAAACACCACTGGGGGGGAAAAATCCTTCAGGGCTTCATTACACATGTGACTATTACAGACAGGAATTTCTGTGCAAATCCTAAGTACACTGTCA
>NW_008674002.1:0-6672 GCF_000695815.1 Acanthisitta chloris | reverse complement strand
GTCAGTTTCTTCTCCCAGGTAACAAGTCACTAGACAACAGGAAACAGCCTCAAGTTGCGCCAAGGGAGATTTAGATTGGATATTAGAAGAAATTTCTTCACAGAAAGGGTTGTCAAGCATGGCACAGAGGCTCTCCAGGGAAATGGTGGAGCTGTAATCCTTGGAGATACTTTAAGTATGTGCAAATGTGGCATTTGAGGGCATGGTTTACTGGTGTACAAGTGTTAGTTAACGGTTGTATTTGATGATCTTAGAGGTATTTTCCAGCTTTAACAATTCAATGTTTCTATAATTCAGTGATATCACACAAACAATTAAAATGCCCAAACAGTGAAAATTCATGCATATGACAGAATAATTTACAATTTAAACATAACTTGTGGTACTTGCCTTTAGAATAGATGTCTAAGAATTAAAATTGTATTTATTAGGAAAAAGAAATAAATAATCATGCCCAAGCCTTTCAATTTTATTATTACTCCTCCACATGTAATATTCAAGACTCTGAGCCTACAATAAAAGTATTTGCAATCAAATAAAAAATTACTAATCATAAAATAAAAAGGGTATTGATAACATTTATTCTAATAAGCACATGGTTTAAGCCAGTAAAATAAAAGGGAAAAATTGTCATTCTTCAAGTACATTACAAGGAGAAGTAAGAGGGGCGAAAAGGAGTGACTGCAAAATTTAACAGAAAACCAACCAAACAACAAACAAAATCAATTGTATTACTGGAAGAACATAATGTCAGTGGTACATATTTTCTAAAGTTTTAACAGGCATGGCCATCAATAAATTTCAAAAAAAAATTATTAATGCATTTTTCTCCAGCCTGTCTGCATTTCTGATACATTGTTTAAATGGGTTTTGCCTGCCTTAATAAGGCACATCATTTGAACAGAAACCTCACTGTGTGATAACAGGGAACACATAGCAAAAAATGCCTCGAGGTTTTTTTCGTGCTATATTTGGCTCTCTGGGCTAAGTTGATTTGAGTTGGGCTGATTATAACAAGCCAGAAAGTCACTATGAACTAATTATTTTCTGTTCATTTTTGTGATTAATGGTGAAAACTCAGATAACTTTTACATATCTTGAGTCCCATATAATTAATCATCTTGAACTTTGCAAAAAAAAACATAAAAAATAAACCCCTCAAGGTGTCCCTGGATTTTCTTCCAATGTATTGGAGTTTCACTGGCATCAGCTCATGCAACTGACAAAATCAGGGGATGTTTTGCAAAAAAATGGCATGTTCATGCAAGTCCTCAGAGGTCATTGCTGAATTTCTTCAGCGACCAAAAGACTAGGAAATGAAAAAAATGTGGTAGCAAGTTATTTGGTGAACTGCTTAAAGTACCGGGGGAAAGGAGGAGGGGGGAAAGAAACAAAACAACAAAGCAACAAAATTAAAAAGGACTTGTCCTCCAGAGAGACTATACGGCTTGGAGGAACTAGCATGGGGAAGACAGCTGTTTTGGATCAGTTTGGTGACAGCTAAATCAAGCTCATAGTAAGCCCAAGTCCTGAGGCATATGCTAGCATCCGATAAAGTAAAGCACCCTCTTTAAATTCTCAGTGTAAAGAGTTACACCTTTCTCCTATTTAATTTTTACTTTATTCTTCACAAGTTGCATGAATAGCCTTGAAACTAAAATTTATTCTGAAAACATAAAAAATGTGAAAATTCTACACTACATATTTCTTCAGGGGACTAACTTTGCTTATCCTATGTAGTGATGACTGACCGGACAACAGAAGGTGAATATGTTCTTCAACAGAGAAAGAGAAGCAATCTCTGGAATAATTACATAAAGTTGCCAAAATGCAACCCTGTCTAGTGGCAAAGATGTGTGTAACAGGCTGGCTTAGCAGTGGAACATGCAAGTTCTACATCTGGTTTTACGTTCTGGATCACCACAGCTGCAGGATTACCAAAATGATACAGATGGACTCTGAAGTCCCCTTGATTCTTAGGGCATGCTTGCAGTGAAGTCAGAAATTGCAGAGGAACAGAATTCATGTTCAGCATCCCAGATCTTGTAAACCACGTAGGAGTTTCATGTTTGCTCTGTAGTCTAAGGAATGAAGATGGGAATTCTGATTCAATAAATTATTGTTAGACAAACCTTGCTATTTTATCAAAAGCTCACAAATGCACCAGATGAGTTTTCCTAACTCCTGTAGAATTACCCTTTGCAGCACTAGATGGTAAAACCTTCTAAATAGCAGTCCTTTTTGCTACCCTCACAGGAAGTCTGAGCCAATTTAATTTCCCATTCAAACTTAAAATTTACTAATGTAATGTTTAGATGAGGAAGACATCTGTATTTAGTCACTAGAGGATTTAATTTGTTACCGCCTAAACCAGGCTTACAGACAAACTACAAGTCAAGGATCTCCTGTCCAAGCCCTGGGAGAGTAACCAAAATTTATGCTGTAATTATCACTCCATCCCAGGCCAGGCTGAAGTTAGGTCTCCTGCTCAAGGAAACCTATCCCTTGCTGTCTTATGGGTAAGCAACGTTCATTGTTTCAGATACACCTTGAAGGGACTCCTCATTTCCGTTATGGTCCCTGCGGAGAGAAGATGATGTTCAAAAACCTCTCCTAGAATTGTTGCAACTACAGATTTTGCAATTACTTAATCAGCCTTAGAGATCTACTTAAAGTCCTCTGTGATTTCCATGTTGAAAATGAAGATGTCCAGAAGTGGTTGTGTGAATGACATAGCTGCATCTGCTATCACTGATGTCCATTTGACATTGATTATTATATGCTCTGTAATTTAGATGATAAGGTACATATTCATTTACATTGGACTGTAATCTCTTGCATAATTTCAGCAAAGAAAGGGAAGGAAAAGTTGGCATGCCAGCTTCTTGACAAATGGCTCCTTTTGTAAAAACCAGTGTCTTCACTAAGGAAGGCAAGAAAAAGAAAAACTGGTGAGAGAGCTGACAGATAAGCATGAATTGACAGCAATTACTTGAAAAGGGCCTAGCATAAATTGTCTGAGATCATACTTCTTCAGGGAATACAGTAGAGGAACATCACATTGTGCTGTAATTATTACACTCTTCCCAGTCATTTGCTTCACAACTGAATTAACCACCAGTGAAAAGTCACATATTTTTCTTTAAAAAGTATGCAGAAAGGAGACAGCCTAAGGGTTGAAACAGAAGAATTTATGGATAAAAATAGACTGTGCCTTTGGCTGGAATAATGACTCCTTTCCACCTTTACATAGTACAAGTTGAAGACACTGACTAAATGTAAGCATCTAAATATAAGCCAGTTGCATTAGATTCCTTTTATAGTGGTGGAAAAAAACCCCAGGAACTCATAAAGATAAGCTTCTCCTTACCCTAAAACAGCTCTCTGAGACAAAGAAATCATGCCCTGGTTTTCTCCAATGACTACATAGGGTGTCTCAAGGACTAAAATCTGATGAAGTGAATCGCTCTGTTGATTTCTGTTGGCTTCAGGTAGGACCATAAGTGGCTAGGGCCAATCATTTAGGAAAACAAAATGTAAATATGTGCTTAAGTTCATCAGTATTAGGAAGAATATTCAGAGGCATACTTACCACTATGGTGTACTTGACTTAAATTAAGGATAAGCACATGTATATGTGAAAAAGACATTCAAAATGGTTTTGCTGTTTTGTTCTTTGTTTCTTTTTAAAACAACTTTTAGGCTGTAATTTTCAGATTTTCTCAAACATGGGCTATCTGCCTGGGTGCACATGCATGACTATGTCCCGTACTCTTGTTAGTCACTAGCATAAAGATCCTCCAGAATGCATTGAAGCAATCAAATCTTGTAAATGCAGGCAGCCTACCGAGTTCTCATGCAGCAGAGATTGTCCAAGACTGTCATTGCCCTGAGTTCCAATGAGTCTCTTCTCTACACTGAACTGTCATTCCTGATAGCCCCAGAATGTATAACAAAAGTTATAGCCTGTGGGAAAGAACCAGATTTAGTCATGTTGATTTTCCTGTAGCCCCATCCTCCAAAGAGACAGACAGGTGAAGCAGGGACAAAATGAAATGTGCAGGGGAGTAAGCAATTTCAGAGATGGCAGAGGACAGCTTGCAGTAGTGAGTTTGAGGACAGCATAAAAAATAAGAGTAGTGTGTCTGTGGGAGATGGGGGCTTGGTTAATTTTCCTCTGGTAAATTTCTGTATAAGAGCAAGCCAGAGGCAGAGCTTGACAAAATTTCAGCATGAGACATCTTGAGGACGAAAACTATCTTGGATGTCCATGAAAGTCCCCAGCTTAGTCTTTCCTTTTAAAGTGCTCTTTGGAATGTATTCTGCCATGCATCAGGCCTTGCAGCTTCTGCCTATTTCATCTGTATATTTCATGACCAGTTAAAAGTAGATATAGTGACTGGGGTACTTGAATCATTTCCAAAGATCTGTTGAAAGGATGAACAGGATATGTAAACAGTACATTCTCAAACTGAATCTATGCCACTGAAAGTGCAGAACAGACATGCCCATGTGGACCACCTGCAGTATATGGATTACCCAGCTAGGATGTGATATGTTATGGACATTTCCTCTTCCTCTGCACAGCCTTTTTTTCATACCATTTTCAGTTCATCAACAAACTTCTTTCGGTTTTACTGTTTCTAACTGTATAGATTTTGGCTGGGATTGATTTAATCTTCTCCATAGTACCTAAGTACCTAGTATGTTGGATTTCTGACCAAAGCAGAGTTGATAACACACTCATGGTTCAACTAGTGCTGAGAAGTGGTTACACAGCATCAAGAGCTTCCGTTTCTCACTGTACTCTGAGAGTGAGTAGGCTGGATGTGCATAAGGAGTTGGAAGGGGACACACCTGAGATAGCTGATCCAAACTAGCCGAAGTGACATGTGACATCATGCTCAATAGTAAAAGCTGAAGAAAGAGGAAGAGGGGATGTTCAGGATTAGGGCATTTGTCTTCCCAAGAGACCATTGTACACTGTGGTAACATGCTTTCCTGGGGATAGCTGAACATCTGCCTGCCTATGGGAAATGATGCTTTGCTTCATTGCATATGTGCATTTTATTTTCAAATTTATCACAATCCATGAGTTTTCATACTTTTGCCCTTCTATTCCTCTTCCTCATCCCATGCAGGGGAGTGAGCGAGCGGCTGTGTAATTCTTAGTTGCCTGCCACAACATCTATTCAAAACCTGGATAAAAAGAGAACTTTACTCCTACTTTTTTGGGTGTGATCAAATTGTTCTTTAACTGCACTGAGTTTGCAGTAGGATTGGATTTCACATTAATATTTAATCTCCCTTTATTGCATTTTAACTAACTTTTTATTATGTGCACATTTATTATTGTGAAATACTTTGGGATGACTTTGTCAAGAAAGCTGTCATATAAACAAAATTATATTGATCTGATTATAATCAGAAAAACAATCAGAGAAGTGAGATATTTCCTAATAACTTATATACAGCAATACACTGTAACTGTAGTTTTTTAGCCTAACTAAACTGGCTAAAAGTTATGTAGGTGACAAGTTACTATTCCCTATTGGATCTCTGACTGACAACTTTGCTTCCATCAACACTCTTCTGCAAACTGTGGTAGAAAGGTTTAATTGTTTTGTAATTAATTGGATTTTAATCAGACTGTATAAAGAAATTGAAGAAGTTGCTGGGCTTTCTATTCAAGAAAAGCAGTGAAAAGCCCTCTTTTAACACATTACTAGGGATGCAAAAATATTAATTGCCACAACCTTTTGAATAGTGAATTAGAATGTATTCATGCTTCAATACAAAACTGGTTAGATTAGTTAACATTTGAGGAACGGTTTCACATATTCCAGAGGAAGGGGGAAAAAAAGGAAAGAAAAAAGAAAGAAAATGCCAAACATGAAGCTTAGTTTATTTTAAATTGAATGTGTATCGTGTAGAATTGAGCTCTCAAGAAAGGTGTCTTCCGAGCCCTTTAAATTGCATTGAAACTCATAAACATTCATTAATAATGTTCTATGGGAAATAATTTTTAACTTCTTTTGCATAACGTTGTAGCATCTATTGAAATAATGTTTTGCCGTATCAGAAAGATAAATCCTAATAAGGAAGTCAATTAAAGCCAAGTGGAGAAACAAAAACTTCCATAATGTTATCTCTAAGTACCTACTGGTAATGAATTGAATGCAGAAATCTATGTGGGAGTTCACAGTCTTTTCGATGTCTTCAGGATCAGGATGAGTGGGCCGGCCCTTTTACCTAGATTCACTACTTCTCTGCCTTTTCTGTCTCCCAAGTCTTCAGTAAATCAGGCTCTGGAGAGTTTTATGCATGCGAAACAACTGACCTAAGACTTTAACACATCTGAGTAGGAAGACATTTCCATGCCCCAGCAATTATATTTAAAGCTATTAAAAAGAACAAGAAAAAGAGGGAAGCATAACCAAGAGCAACAAGTGCCTGGCAGAATTATTGGAAAAATAAGACTATGGGCTGAGTGCCAGCACCACCATTTAGGTGTTTCCATCCTTTTTTTATAGGCCATCCTGTATAGTCTGGTGAGATTTAATGATTCACAGTGACTGGCCAATGAAATATTTAAAATGTAGAGACTTGAGCCAAGCACTCTTGTTCAAGAGGTCTGCATCCCTACATTGTGTCATGGTTTAACCTCAGCCA
>NW_008674001.1:0-3937 GCF_000695815.1 Acanthisitta chloris | reverse complement strand
TGGCCCCAGCGATCAGTGTGGAAAAGGTAAAACAATAAGCCCTTGCCAAGGGCTGTGGGAGGACTCGGACTCAATGGGCTTAGATAGGGCTTTTTGCAGGTCTCGAGTCCCACCCGCGGGACGCGTCCAGGCGTGCAGGGCTCGGGGCGATGGGTGAGAAGTCAGTCGTTGTTTTATCTCAGGTCTGTGCCTACGCCCGAAGGCGAGTCCCCCTCAAGTGTGTTGTAGGTAATATAACACACTTAATGACGCGAAGAGCCGTGTTCTCCGGAGTGATTTGCTTTGTGCCACGACCCGGCAAGGAGCGGAGCTGCTAAATGAGGTGTGCAGGGCGTGAACTGCTCCCTCCGCGGTGCTGGCTCGGTCCTGCCTCCCGGGCAGGTGGGTCGCTTCCAGTGCAGACTTTCAGCTGCAGGGGCCGCGGCTGTCGCGCTGGTCCTGCTGCTGGAGGAGGTGGCTGGAAGTAAGCAGTGTGATTTGCTGGTTCCCACAAGGTGAGGAACTAGGGACACCCTGCAGTGGGACAGGCCCAGACTGACTCTAAACCGCGTTGGGGAATTTGGGTCCTCACTCTCATTAACAAGTTACATGGAAGAAAATAGTTTCCGATATTTAGCATGCAAAATCCTCCCCTCTTCTGTACACAGGAACATTTCATAGACACTAGAAAAGTAGTCCAGATGCTGAACACACATGGTTCATGCCCCACTTCTTCCTCACATCTCTGGCAGCAGAGATGCTGTTGGGATGCATGTCCAGGGGAAGCTACTGATACCATAGCTGTGACAGTACCTCCTACATGTTGAGTAAGCATGCAGTTTGTGTTCTGGCACTTTCCTCCTCATAGCAAGGGGAGAAAGTATACAGAAATGTCACAAGAGTGTTGCATCTGACTGCTCTGTACTGACTTTTCTTTTTGGGGGAAATACATGCTGGGTAGGTGTGTTAAAAGCATCTTGTAACAGAATAAAGCAAACCAGTGGTTTACAAAAGAGCTCTGCTCTGAGCTGTAGGTAGGTCTGTGATGGGAAGAGGATTTGGTGTTTTTTTCTTGTACTTGCTCACAAGAAGTATTCAGTGTATTTAACTTAAGTGTTGGAAACACGGGTTTCCAACATGAAAATAAGAGAAGACTTCATGAAAATAAGGGAGGATGAAGACCAGGGGACAGGGTTGTAATGGAATGCCCAGTGTTGTGAGAGCAGCCAGGATTGGCAGCTCAGATCAAACACCTACCACAGCTGCCTGGGAGCAGCTAAGATGGAATTGGATGTGTACAGAGTGAAATGGAGAAAGAGCTGGATGCACTGCAGGGACTAGCCTCACTTGAGATGATGACTTTCCTACTGTTTGCCTCAGACCCCTACAAGATAAGAGGGTGCTGGTTACCACAGACTGAGATCAGCAGGGAGGATACCATGGGAAGAACCCTGTATGCCAGGGGCCCACTGACTCAGGGAGGAACCAAAGCCCATCCTCACTGGTTAGTGGTGTGCACTATTCTTTCAGATGTCCTTTTCCCTCTTCCTCTTTAACTCACACTTTATGAAGCAAGGCTGTTTTGTTATACAATTCTAAGCACTACTTTCTTGTCCTTTTCATGGATAAAATTGTTCTGTCTGTGCCTAGGAGCAGGTCTCACTTCCATTAAGGAGGTCTTACGAGGGAAAGGGTATATGAAAATAAAGAAATCATATAATTTTAGGGGTTGGAATGGACCTTACAGATCATCTAGTCCCCACCCCCCTGGGTCCCAAGACCCCTAAATGTTTTAGTGAAATTTCCTTTTAAAAATTTTATAAAGGAGTGATATACAATCATAAATATAATCATCATTTTGTCCTTAGCTCTGAGATACAACTTTATGTGTTCAAAGTACCTTGCAGCTACTGTCTGAAGCCATGGTTCTTCCATAACACAAGTGTATTCCAATCCTTCAGGTCAAGGTGGAAAAGTTACAGCCACAGCTTAAAATCACTGACAAAAGTCAGGACTAATTTTCTGGACTATCTTGTATAAACACCTCAATAGACAGCTTCTTCAGAGATAGCAACTTTATTCATAAAGTAATGGTATGTGATGCAGTTTGATTTTCATTGTTTCTTTTGTTCTATAAACAAGTCATTAAGTTAAGAACATATGTATTAAAATCTAGGCATACTTAAAATATTCCAGAGCCACATTCTAAACACAAAAAGGATTTGCATGTATTTTAGTCATTCTTGGCCTGATACTGCTTTAACACAACCATAGCAGCTCTCAAGAGATACACATGAAGAACACTTCCATGATTACAGCGGTCTTCCAGACAGCCATGGATCTTCAGAATGCTAAAAATAGGCTCAGTGTGCAAATGCATGTAAGAACACATTTTTTCCTCTCCTCTGAGTGCAATTCTACAAGTTGATGAAGGCAGAAAACATTTATTCAGCAAATAGAATACAATTAAAATAAGACAATTTGAAAACAAGTTATACAAAAGGAAATCACAAAAATACTGTCTTTTAAAAGGCTGCAAATATGGTCATTTTTAAATGAAAACACTACACATTAAGTATCCAGGAAAAGAACCCAGGAAAAGACCAGTGTTCTTTATCAGGAACACACCTGAAACGCAAGCACGCCCAGTGAGAGCTGTCCCCTACCACCACCAAAGCTGCTCTTTCCATGCTTGTACCCCTCTCCTGTTAATGCTTACTCCACTAAAAGCTATAAGTAAGTCTGCTTTCCATGATCCATTAAGTTAAAGTGAATCATGACCAGAATAGAAACAAAACTCAGTGCAGTAAGGCAACAAAACCAGCACCATAGTCCCAGGCCTCCTGGTACATCAGTTTGTGTGTGCAAGTTAACATGAGACTGCCAATAACCAAACGTGCAGGAATACTGCCAGCAGCCTGGTGACAGTTCCCATGGGATGAAGCAGGGAGGCAACACACTCAATAGGTTGTTCTCCTGTAGCCCTTGTTAACTTGGCATATGTTTCTTTCCCTTCTAGACAGCTCACAAAGCTTGGAACAAGCACCCTGCACTTAGACCTGCAAAACCTGCAGCTGCTTTGGATAACACTGCCAACTGAACAAAAAGAAACCCCCTTGAATTTTTCATGAGGTAGGCAGACCCACTGCCAGTTTCATGTGTGACCCAAATGGCAGGTTGAGCTCTGGCCACCAGAAGTAAAAACGTGACTTTTTGGCTCACCTTGCTCTGCATTTTGCTCATTCTCAAACAGTGAATCTAGCCCTGTTCCCATAATTTCATTTCTGATGCCCAACCAATGAGGGTCATAGTCATTTACTGTGTCCAGCAGCTGCTGCCCATATGATGGGGCTGGAGTGGCAGGTGTGCCTTGGTACCCCCCTTCATGTTTTGGAAGTACCAAAGGAGGACTAGCATTACTAGCTGCAAGCAGAGGTGAACTGTGTCTCATCTGCTTGGGCTCAAGCTTAGGTTCCCCTTCACCATAACTGAAAGTAGAGCCCTTCCCAAAGAGAGAAGTGTTTGACTTGATATACAGGTAGTTCTCAACACCCCAGCCCTGGTTAGCATTGGAGTAGTCTAAGACAGGCCTCCTGTACATGTTCTCTTTAGCTGACGGGTACTGTTGGTCTTCATAAGGCTGGGAAACATTTGCATCTGAGTAGTAGCTTTCAGGGAAGGGTTTCCTCAGGTGTGGATATTGCTGTGCCTCCTGCACCGGGAAGGAGCACTGAGGGGAGGCTCCTGCATCAAATGGGACCCCTTTGCTCATGCAGTCCGAACCGAAGTGAGCTGGGGTCTGAGCCGGGGCTCCGAAAGTGTCATCCAGCCTCCTGAAATGCATGTCGAGCCTTGAGTACGGCTGTCCCGAGTAGGACGGCGGCTGAGCGCAGAAACTCTGGCTTCCCCCCGGCAGGCCTGGCTGCGGGCAGAGGCTCCACTCTGCCCCCGGACCCGC
>NW_008674000.1:0-982 GCF_000695815.1 Acanthisitta chloris | reverse complement strand
AGCCATCTCCAGGAGAGCAGGGCCCATCACGCGTAACGGTTCCTTGGGAAGACAGACGCCATCACTCCAGATGTCCCCCCTTCCTCCTTCTTCCTCCCACCTCATATACTGAGCATGATGTCCTATGGTATGGAATATCCCTTTGGCCAGTTTGGGTCACCTGTCCCAGCTGTGTCTCCTCCCAGTCTCCCATGCATCCCCAACTTCCTTACCAGCGTGGCAGTATGGAAAGCAGCAAAGGCCTTGACTCTATGTAAGCTCTGCTCAGCAATAACAAAAACATCTCTGCATTATCAACTCTGTGTTCTGCACAAAACCCAAACATAGCCTCATACTAGCCTCTATGAAGAAAGTTAACTCTACTTCAGCTCAAACCAGCACATATATGAACAATATCCAGGGTAGGAGATGTTTAACAGTGAAATAGGCCAATGATTTAATCATACTAGAAGTTGTATGGTCATTCTTTTTTCACTGATGTCCTTTACAATTGTCTAGATGAGTTTAGTGGAAGAATGTATTTCTCTTGGCTTTGCCAGAACTATAAAAAGGACCATCACAAGAATACAGCACTCCAACACTTCTCTTGGAATCAGGTCAGGGAGTGAGAGGAGGCAGAAAAATCTCTCTAACATGGTGCTTAAAGCTTAAAGCTGTTTGCAGGGACATGAGACCAGAACTAATATTAAGTCATGTTTTAGGACATAAGCTTCCATCTGTGCTTTTCCTCATTCAGGTCAGTGCACTTACTGCTGAAAGTGGGGTTGAGGCCTCAACCTAGAAATCAATTTTTTTTCATGCCCTATTCCAAAGGAAGGCTTGAACAAAAAAGTTTACATTTACTATAATATGCATTTTTTGAATTTACATCCTTATCTGTTGAGGATTTAATCACTTCAACTTCTTGATTTATTGGTTTGCTCTTACTCATGACCTTAACATTGTTCCATCTTTAATCCTTGCTCTGCAGAGGGACCTGGAT
>NW_008673999.1:0-4901 GCF_000695815.1 Acanthisitta chloris | reverse complement strand
GCTCTGCCCGCGGGCTGAACGCCGCCGCCGAGGCTATCCGTGCCCGGCTCGTGTGTGCGGGGAGCACGCAGCGACTTCAGTGCCTCCCCTCTCCTGGCCGCTGGCACCTGCAGAGCTGCTTGCACCCCAGGGGTACGCGGCATGTCCGTGTACTCCGTTCCTCCCTCTCACCCCGTACCTACTGCCGCATCCCGCATCCCGCTGCCGGGAAACTCAGCATCACTTTACATGGACCTCAATGGTCCAGAGGTAGAAGTATACTCCACGTGCAACTCTATCGTTAATTTCCTATTTAAACAAAATCACATCCCGTAATGCCACCTATCCTCTGCTTAGCATCTTCGTAACACTATTAATCTCAACAAAGAGGCACAAGTCCCCTCCTTCTCTCCCATTAAACCTGTAGGTGTCAACAACTGCACTCGGTGCTCCCCAAACGCCTCCGCTGTCCTGCGCCTGGTGGTGCATGTGCATGTTTCATCCCGCCACAGTGAGACATCCTCTATCACGAGTGGAGCATTTGCTGTTACAGACTGCAACAAGTCGTTTTACAGATCCTGTAACACGATCCATGCTTCTTCTGCTAAACCACACCAAAAATATATCCACGCACACCAGGTGTGCAGGTGTTCTGTCACACCAGCCCATCCCCTGAGCCGTGTGCTGAAGTGTCCCTGATAATTGACAACCTCTCCCTTACCTGTACTCGCAGGCCCCGACCGCCTGCCTCCTCACACCAGCACCTCTCTGCTGAGATGCCATTAAGCTGCACCATCTCATCCACATACCCATCTCCAGTGTGTGCTCCAGCGCAGTTCTGCAACACAAAATACACGTGCAGCCACACCGCAGCGTGAGTTGCACCTCCTGTGCCCTCATACCCGCCCACAAAGACTAGACCAATACATCCCAAAAGGCTTCATCATCATCCACCTTCTTGCACAGACAGAAATCCCACTGCGTCTCCAGCCATCAGCAGGACACACACTGTGCTATCCCTGTACATAACCTTCCACTGGACAACAATGATACCGCCATTTATTTCCACTCCATGAAGGAAAAGAGGTAGGAAAGAGCCACGCTACTCTTCTACAGATGCTTTCCATTCTCTGTTTGGACCAAGCAGACTACTCAGTGCTCCAGAAATGTGCGGTGGATAATACTACCACCAAACTCATGTGGACCTCTGCAGGACTTTTCATTCCCTCTTTTGTGCTCTGACAGCCGTAATCCTCTCTAACAGGAGACAGGCGGATAGCCATGACAAATTCCCATGCTGAGCAGACCAGCCCCAACCCATGTCTGCAAGACTCCATGGACACCTCTTTCTTCCAGCGTCTTGCCCACATGGTGAGAGGTAGGATGTGGGCAAAGACCCTGCAAAGGGAGTTAGCTGCTGGGGCTGCCTCTGCAGGTGCTTCCCAGTGTTCCTGCCAGCAACGTTATACTCTGGAGAGTGCTGTTTGCTACCAGTTAGGCAATGTGTACACGAAAGCACCAAGCTTCCCAATGAGCCACCGCTTCCCTGAAATCTTTCCCTGTGTGACACCTGAACACATTTTTATCACGACTGTCTGCGAAGTTCCCCACCTCACCTCCAACTCCATTTTCCTTTGTAACTTGAAGTTCCTTAGTCAGCAGAAGACTTAATCTTCACTCAAAAAAATCCATGCAGAATATATATGATTATGACTAAGGTGTTTATACTGTTTGTGATGGCCAAGTAGATTAAATGGATTTAAAAAAAAGAGAGACACTCCTAAACATTTTCCTTTGATAGTAACACCATGAGATAGATTTCCAGTTATTTGGCTGCTTTAAGCCTGGAAGTTGCCGTATCTTACTGTGGACTGATTGGTTGCATGGTTTAACTGAACATTTCGAGTTACAGTGCTTGGCTTGGAAACAATTCCAGCAAGATCTGCATAATACAATCTCCCCTACCTGTGCTGATGGGTGTCAGTGCCCCAAACAACCCCACAGTGACACTTTCTTTGGGGAAAACACCTGCAACATCCACTTGCTTCGGTGCTGCACTTGTTGGGGAAATTCAAAGCAACCAGAGGACCTTCCACACAGCCCTGCACAGCTCTCCTTCCAAGGACAGCTGGGTGAAGTGGGCTCTCTATCCACACAGCAACATGCTGGGGTGGTCTCTTAATTATTTCTGAAGCTTTGTGTGAGGTCTGAGTTGGGATTCAGGTTCCCGCCCGGGACCCGGGAGAGTCCTGCCCTGCCTTTCTCCACCTCTTGGGCAGCCACCCCTGCCCAGACTTTTATCAGGCCAACAGCCCTCTGTCGGTTTCACTTTTGGCAGAAACATGTTTCTCCAAGGTAGCAAGAGGAGCAAAGCTTGTTACACTGTTTTACCCCGAAACTCAGGGATGGAGGCCAGAAACCTCCATCCAGTGTGTTTCAGTGCTGTCTGGTGTCCGAGACAAGGGTGGAGGAAGGAACTCCACCTTTGGAAATTCCACGTTTTGGAAAGCAGGGAGAACTTCCAGGCTGGCGCGAACTGTTCGTATGTGGGACGCAGATAACAGGCTATGAGCATGACGTGCTGGTGCTGCAGACAGTGCCAGTTTATGGCCTCTCAGGTTATTTGTTGTCAGCTCCTCTAGCATTCCATAACAACGTGTAGGTGCCAGTGGGTTTAGGTGCTGGGTGCTGCAATGCTGCTACTGTACTGCCCTGTTTGGGAGCTGGGATATGGATGTATTCTTCTGTTCTCCTCATTTTGCTGCTCCACCAACTGAGGGTTGCTCTAGCCTGACAGCAATATCCGTTCTGTCAGGTCACATACAACTAGTAACATGAAAAATACCTTTCAGTACCTGTGTAAAACCAGCATCATTCGATGTATCCCTGAATGTAATGGTGTTCTACCAAGGCTGCAAGTACATTCCACCTCTTCCTTTCACCTGGTTTTGACCATTTGTAGCTAATGTGAATGGACTCACGCCTTGTGTTTTCCATTCGTCAGCCCTGTAGGTTCTCTGGGTCATATTGATGCTTGCCATGACTCTGAACTGAGGTTTTACTGCTGCTGCTCAGGAACTCTGAAGATCTCAGGAGTTCTGAGAAGCCTTGCCCTTTTCTTTCCCCATTTGGTAATGCAGAGAATTTTGCCCTAGACCATTTTGAGAGGGGCATCAAACTCCAAGAAAAATAACTTTTACTTTGAAATTAGTAAGAAACTGGTCCAAACTTTCACTCAGTATTTGGTTATTGTCCCAGAGCCTGTGTCTCTTCACCATCCCTCCCTGCCTCATTTTAAACTATCTTGTGAGAATCCTGTGTCCCCAGCTCCAGCCAAAGCAATTGTCCTGAATTCTGCAAGTCTTCCCCAACACTACAAAGCTCTCTCCTCTGCCCAGGGTACTCTTCTCCGCTCCCATCTCACTACAAAGTCTCCTGGAAAGCTAAGGAAATCGAAATGGTCCGTTTTCATTGTTGCTTTCTTCATCATGTTCCCCCTTACATATTTTTTATATTTAGATTTTTTTTTGCCCACAGAGAAGCGTGAGCTTGTTTGTTCGGCACAATGGAAGTATCTTTACTTTGGTGGCAGACAAAGAAGAAAATGACACAAGAAAGTCTCCTCACCTTGCAGGGAAGAGACAAGAGCCCCTTCTGCCATGTCAAAGGAGCTGCTCCTGCAGCAAATGCTACAGGAACGAGGCAGAGAGAGACTTGCACACAGAGAATTTGGGAGTGCACAAAACAGAACAAGATCAAGAATCACTGAAGGGACCACGTGTGCTTCTTTTTTTGAGAACAACGTTCTAATGTCAATGGAGGATCGAATCTCTCTCTAACAGCCACCTAGGTGAGGGCTGCCCGTATGCCAGCATGACTCTGCATCTACTTCCCGTTAGCAGAAGGCCAGTTCAGACTTCGCTCGGCGCTCGGCATGAGCCCGGTCTCCTGTTTTGCCAGAAGGAGGGGGCAGGGTGAATGTCGGAGCCACACCGCGTCAGCCAGACGTGCGCGGCGCAAGAGGCAGTACTGGCAGCACAGAACTGAGCCGGGGGGAGAGATAGAGGAGATTGGGGGTTGCTCAGCCCCCTGCAAATCACAACGGCAGATCTCTTATCTCCGTGTGCCTCACTCCTTTCCTTGCTTTAAAAAACATCACATAGATGGTACTGACACCTATAGCTAAGGTTACTTGATATTTTCCATCACGTCTATTTTCAGTTACTCAGAACTTTGCCAGATATCAGATATTCACATACAAATTTTCTATGTTTATTTTCACTTTTTTTTCTCTGAAGATGGAGGCACTCTGTGAGACGTAAAAAACAAACGTCTTGCAATTATACAAATTTGACTTTGACACGTTACCAGTCTTTTAATGTAGAATTTTAATGATAATGAAAGCTGGAAGCAGTACCCACAAGTTAAGAGGGCTTATTAGCTATAATTTTTAGGTTCCTGTTTCCCTAAAGTGCCTGAGAGGTGTCCTGTTTCCCTCCTCTCTTCATGAAACAGTTGGATCCAGCCAGAGAAGGACCCAGAGGTCTCAAAGGGACTGCGGCAACGACCCACTGGTTTGAGCTGCCTGAACTGCAGTTCTGTAATACCTGTATCAAAGATGGTGCACGCTGGCAAAAAACCACAAACACCGAAACACCTCTCCTCTTGAGCTCAGTTAGCAGGAATACTGAACAAACAGGCTGGGATAGAAGTCTCCTTCGTCTCCTACCTCCAGATGGATCTGGGAGAGGCGTTTCCAGGGCTGCACCCAGCAACTGTGCTCGAGGGAACAGCGCGGATTGACCTGGAGGTTGCATTCCCCACCCGGCTGGGAATGAGCCCCATTGCCGCTGGGCAGAGCTGGTGGACTCGGGGCGGCTGGAGACATGTGAGACTCAGATCTCGATGGTGACACCGACTAA
>NW_008673998.1:13363-14459 GCF_000695815.1 Acanthisitta chloris | reverse complement strand
TGGTCAGGCCGTTCCTGCCGGCTCGGCTCGGCGCAGCTCCGCACTCCTCCCCGCTCGGTGCCTCCGGCTGGTATTTCTGGAACAAGCAGCGGGACTGCCCGAGCTCAGCGGGAGGGACGCGAAAAAGTTGCATGTCAGATCTGTCAGGCTGCGGAGCGGAGCAGTGCCCGCCCGGGCAGCTCCCGCCGCGGGTCGCGGTGTGGCCGCTCAGGTCACCTCGCGTTACTCCTCGTGGCTCTGGACTGGCCTCATGTCATCTGTTGGCGGCAGAGAGAGGGTCTGGTTTCTTTCGGGCCGTATCGAACAGCTTTAGCTGTTGTAGTGCCTTTTTCCTTCAGCTATCCATGTCTGTACACTCTCCGAGCCCTGACCAACTAAATCATGATTCCTCAAATAGTCTGCATTACTGCCGTCCTTGCACCCGCAGAGGCACATTCTCTGCAGAAAAAAAGGGTGGTGATCTTGGGGGAAAAAGTGCAATCAGTCTTAATTCTTCATTTCCTGGCTTAGTTAAAATATTTTTTCATTATATGTGCAGTTTTCTAGCTACCCCTTTTAAGCAATTTGAAAAAAAATGCAAAATCCATTGCACTGAAACCCATGTGGGTCATAAAGCTTCGGAGCTTGTAGCTCCACTGCAGATACTCAGCACTTGTGCTAATGGAGTGATTGATAACCATAGGAGTTTGTCATTCTTTAGACCAGCACTAGAAGACCTTTTCTGACAGTCAGGAAACTCAGTCAAGGGGTTCAGATTTCCTATACTTCCTTCCAGGTTCTAGAGGGGTTTGTGTTTGTGTAGACACAGATTTCTGCCTCTCTTCCCCAAGTGTGAGTCCAGCTACATAAGCATCTCCAGCTTTTTAAGTCACTTCTGGTGTTGCCTCCCAATTCATTAGGTCTTGCTTATCCATTAGCACTTTACACTTCTCATCCTAGCTTTCTCATCTCCAAACTTTCTCAGTTTGTCCCAACTCTCATTGCTGCTCACTTTTTTTTCATTCTCTCACTTTTTTCTCATCCACTTTCATCCACCTTATCCACTTTTCAAAAGTAATGACTTTTCACTGTCATTACTTGGCCAGCCAACACCATT
>NW_008673998.1:0-13352 GCF_000695815.1 Acanthisitta chloris | reverse complement strand
TTTCCCTTCAATTACACCTTGGATAGCATCCCAGCCCTCATCTCCCTCTCATAATTCTACATCCTCATTTCTTCAGTTTCCTGATATACTTGGGTTTGTATCCCAGTTCAGTTGATCTGTCCTATTTCTGTTCTTCTTTCAGCAAATCCATTTCCATTTCCTCATATCTGCTCTTCCCAACTGGTTCTTGCTTTCTCCTAGTTATCATCTTACCTCCCAGTGTCAACTTCTAGTTTCTAGTTTCTTAATTTATACATTCCAAGTCTGGTTTCCTGCATGATACAATTTTGTTGTCTATCTAGTGCTAATTACAGCTTCTACTTCTACCTTCTCTTCTTCTCTGTGTTTACCTGAACTTATTCCAAACTTTCCTTTTCACTCCTCTGCATCTGACTTGGAAGGTTCCATTTTCTGTGCTGCCTGCCAGAACAGTCACTGTGAACTTCGCAGATGCAGATTCCTTGCTCTTAGTTGCAAGACCAAGTGGGGAAAGTCCAATTTTATGCTTGTAGCTATAAACTGGAAAGATGAACCTACTTAGTGGCTTGATGGGAAGGAAGCACATAGTACAGTGTGCACTGAGTTTGTGGAATTCTCACAAGGTGAATTATTAACTGTTTCTTGTGAACATTTATGAATTGAAGTTTTTCAGTTTTTGATTAAGTAGATTGGAATAGTTCTGAACATAAGCATAGCTTTTAGAAAGAATTTTGCCCATTTTGGTGTAAAGTGATAGAAAAATGGGGCAGAGAGCATGAAAAGTGCTGGCCTAAGCTGTTAGCTGGGTCTTGCAGTAAAGACTGGATCTAGACTCTCCAGGGGTTCACACAGGAGGAAATGATGAAGGCTTGCATGTAATACAGCACACTGGGATTTAGGCACCTTAATACAAACTTGCATTTGAGACACTGTCCAGTGTTTTGTCCTCCACAGCCAACAACCAAACTCTTCATCGATGGGAAGTTTATTGAGTCCAAAACCACCGAATGGATTGATATCCACAACCCGGTAAGTGAAATAGTCTCAGCATACATATTGGTGATCATTGTGCAACAAAGGTCTGTCCTGCTGTGCAAGGATGTGGCAAAGGGGGAAAGTACATATGTTTCTTGAAAAAGGTTTAGACTTGGATTTTTGCTTCTCAGTTTCCTTTTCACATGAAATGTCAGTCTCAGAAACATTACTGCCTCCTTTACCTCTCCCATATAGTAAACCCCTGATACCAGAAAGGAAGCTTAAACTCTGCTTATGGGTTTGTTTTTTTTCTCAGAAAGGCTCTGTGATCAGTATGTCAGAATTCTAAAGGGTATCTTTCACCCTGTATGCAGAATCAACTGGCTGTGATTTGCTGACAACTGAATGTGAAGGTCTGATAGAGACTGATTTCACTCTCAGGCCAAGGTGGAAAATCCCAAGAGCTGATTCTCCTCTCTCTGCGCTTCTATCTGTGGGCCACAATAATCACAGAGGATTTGGAAGTTGGATGCTAATAATCTTAGATGACTAGCACTTTTACTTGTCCAAGTGCTTCACCAAAGACAAATGGAAATGAGCTTGCATGCAGAATTCTGACTCCCTAGTAAGCATTCAGACAGCAGTTTCTAAATGTTTTTTAAACCTCTATTTTGATTTGCTTTGTGGAAGTGATCAGAGCAGTAAGCCAAGCTCCTGATGCTCATTTGGTCTCTATGTTCTTGTTTAATTTTCTTGGTTTGAGTAGTTTCTCTCTTAGTGATATATTTGGTGTTTCTGTCATGTCAAAGCAGATTTAATTTTTAAGAGAGCATTAGAAGGAGATTAAACTGGCAAAGTCAATTTCTCAGAGTTAAAATATGGTAGAACTAAGGTTGCTTGTAAAAAATATTACTGTGGCCCGGGGGCATAGGTAAGCTAACATCAATGGCAATTGCACAGTCATGTACTACTTTTCCAGAGGAACATTACCTTATTTAATGTGCAAGAGGAACTGAAGATGAGCCAAGACGATGGGGTTCCTTGGGAAGGAAGGGACCACAGTCCACAGAAACCTTTGCCTTAAACACTCTAGAAGCTTCAAGATAGACAAGTCATTCTACTCCAGCTTAAGAATCAGCACTGCATTTGCAGCTTTCTGGGTTCCTAATTTGAGATACGTAGAATGCAGGCTTTCAGTACTATTCCAGTTGTAGCCCAAGCCTTTTGTGTGTACCAAGGAAAGAGTCTCTTTTGTGCTTTCCCTTCAGATTTACAGTTCCTTGTACAGCAAAGATAATAGGAGTGTGCTCTGAAAGAACTGTTGAATGACTGGCAGGGACAGATGAGAAAAGCTGAGTTTTGATGCAATCTATTTTTTCCTTCAGGCCACAAATGAGGTGGTTGGCCGCGTACCAAAAGCCACAGCCAGTGAGATGGAGGCAGCTGTGGCTTCTTGCAAAAAGGCGTTTTGGAACTGGTCAGAAACATCTGTTTTGAGTCGCCAGCAAATCTTTCTGCGTTATCAGCAGCTCATCAAAGACAATCTGGTAAGACACCACAGATGTGTGTGATGGCTGTGGCTGAATGCACTGCAGTGACTTTAGGAATTAAATTGAGAGACTTGGGGTTTGCAGAGCTCTTGATGAGGCATTGCCATGATTGAAGAGCCAACTGAGACACCGTCGAGAGGTGCAGGTAAACACTCCCCATCAAATGGGGACAGAGAGGCAGTTCTTAGGGAATGTTGTTCTGCATTTCTCCCTTTACCAAGAGACTGCAAAAGGAACTTTCAGCCTTGATGGAGAATGTGCCAATTGAGGAAGACAAGGATGTTACTGTGTCTTTGGGTTTCCCTGATTGCTTTTTTGGTGTGTCTGTGGTGTGATTCCTGAAAGCATTAGAGTACAAGTTAACCCATGGTTGATTTATTTTTTTTCTAAAATGTCACCTGTGTGGGTTATTGCTTCTTGTCTACAAGGAGCAAATCAGTGTAGGCTTTTCTGTATTTTGCTCAGTCTGTTCATTTTGGTGTTCAGGTCTGTTAAACTGTCTTATCCCTGCACTCTGTTTCATAAGTGGGCACTTTTCTAACCTTTATAAACTTTGTTTTCCATTTTCAGAAAGAAATTTCAAAACTCATCACCTTTGAGCAAGGCAAGACCCTGGCTGACGCTGAGGGAGATGTGTTCCGAGGCCTCCGTAAGCTGCTGGCTCCTCCTGTTAAAAAAGGGGCTTTGAGAACCCATAGGACAGGATGAGGTCTCCTGAGTAACTGATTGCTCTGGGAATCTGTACATGTAGCTACTTTTATAGCCTCCTACTGAAAGAAAAGAGGCAATTGTAACTCTTAAGCTGAAATTTTCCTTACACAGAGTATCGTTATATCACTTCCAAGTTGTTAGATCCTTACTTTTTATAGTCTAGTGACTACAAATTACTAAGAAGGGGTAAGAACTTCTCACTTGTGCTCAGATACCTAAGGTTGAGTCCCAGGTGGAACAATGATACTGTACCTGTGCATCTTGTACTGGGACCATTGCATCTGTGCTCCTATCACAATGACATATAATGTGCTCAAGAGAGAGTGCTTGGCAGAGCAAAAGGATTTTCTGGAGCACAATGAGTTGTAAGTTGTGGGAGAAGAGGCTGCAAGAAAGACATGGGTCAAGACAGTGGTGAAAAGGGTGAAAAGAGAGTTTGGGGGGCTAACTGTAAACAGATCATCCAGTGGCATGTTGCCCTTTCTGCTGCAGAGGTGGTTGAACATGCTTGCAGTGTGACATCCCTCATACTGGGAGAGACCATGCCCTCCATCACTAAAGACATGGACACTTACACCTACCGTCTGCCCCTGGGAGTGTGTGCTGGAATCGCACCGTTCAATTTCCCAGCCATGATTCCTCTTTGGATGTTCCCCATGGCTATGGTTTGTGGAAACACCTTCTTGATGAAACCATCTGAGCGTGTACCGGGAGCACTCATGTTCCTTGCCAAGCTGTTTCAGGATGCTGGTGCCCCTGATGGGACCCTGAATATCATCCATGGACAACATGAAGGTATAATAATAGCCCTTCTTGGGAGGTGGCTGGAGTGTGTAAGTGTTGCAGTGTATGCTTAGCGGGAGGTGCCGTTTCGAGAGTCTGAGACTGCTGCTGTTAGATGGGTTTGGACAGATGCTTCAGCTCTGTTGATGGAGGTGAAAGGAGATGAGTGGGAGATTGTCTGCCACCTTGCACCAAATCTTTCAGGAGATATTGTGGACAAAATTTTGGGGATTGGGGTCAGAGTTCCCAAGGAATCTAAGTGCTCAAATTCTATTTAGCAACCTAAGCTCCAACTGAAATAAGTAGATAAATCATCTTGGTTTCCCAAGGACTAAATGCCTCACTGAATATGCAGCGTGTGCCAGTATGCTGGCTCCTAGCATGGCATTTTTTACAGGACACGAGTAGCTTCAGAACATGATGATGTAAATAGGCAACGGTAACTTCACTTTGGCATCGCTCAGGGACATTGGGAGATGCCCAAAGCCTGAAGAGAAGTCAGACAGCCAGGAGTATGAGGACAGGGGCAGGAGCATATGTGCTAAGAAGTTAGTGCAGGGATGCATAGACAGGCTTTGGGGGAACTTTTGGTAGAAAACACAGAGGCAAGAATTTCAATAAGAAAGATTTCATGGATTTAGAACTGTGGGGATGGGAACACAGGGAAGTATTTGTGCACTACAGTTATATTATTTCTTGTTTGAAGCTGTGAATTTCATTTGTGACCATCCGGATATCAGAGCAATCAGCTTTGTGGGATCTAATCAGGCTGGCGAGTACATCTATGAGAGAGGATCCCGGAATGGCAAGAGAGTCCAGGCCAACATGGTAAGGCCTCTGAATGGAGCACACTTCAGCACACAGACTGCCTGTCCCCTGTGAATGTTAAGAGAGACGATGCCACTCAGCAGCAGAAGCTGGCTTTGCTGCTGATAGTGAAGTGATGAGGTTGCCCTTCTTGCCAGCCTGTTGCTGGCAGAATGATAGCTACTATATGAGGTCAGAGTCTAGCGAGACAACTAGAGAAGAAGTGGGTTGGGGTGATTAATAATGGGAGGCTGCATATGTATTGTATTTCAGGGAGCCAAGAACCACGGTGTGGTAATGCCTGATGCCAATAAAGAGAACACCTTGAACCAGCTGGTTGGAGCTGCTTTTGGAGCAGCTGGCCAACGCTGCATGGCCCTGTCTACAGCAATTCTAGTGGGAGAAGCTCAGAAATGGCTGCCAGAGCTTGTGGACAGAGCCAAAAACCTACGTGTAAATGCAGGTACAGACTGATATCTTCTTATGAGGTACTTCACTTCTGTACAACTGTAGCTTTTCAGGTCGGCTTATCTGCCATGCTGTGGTGTGTCCCTTGGAGCTATTTGCACTGTAGGTTTGATGTGTAAGGGTAGGAGCTAGGAGATTGTCTGGATTGGGAAACACAGTCCTAGACTCAGAGTTAGGAACATTTATTCACTTGCCGTGGGACTGTGATGCAAGGCGTAACAGGATCCGTCTTGTTTTAACTGGAGACTTGAGGTTACATCCTATGTTTAACTCAAACCTGCCATTCATATAGCTCCCTGATTTCCAGATCCTTCCAATTTGTAGTAAGCATAGAATAACAAAAGAAAAATGAAAACAAGTACTTTGGAAAAGCCAGACTGTGATTAACTCTAGGAGAATTATCTTTTGTTTACATTCAATCAAGTCCTGCACTTCTCTTCTCTTATTTGTTGATTATGAGAGCTGCAGACTATTACTGTTGTTCATCAGGGTCTCGAATCTTTGTTCCGTGTCTCAGAAACATCAGGATTTTTCAGATTTTTCCTGCCAGTGTAGTTATCTCCCTGATGCTTGTGAAGAGGAAGCTGTCAGAGTTAAAAAATTGGTGTATCTGCCTTTTCACAGGAGACCAGCCTGCTTCTCTTATTTGTTGATTATGAGAGCTGCAGACTATTACTGTTGTTCATCAGGGTCTCGAATCTTTGTTCCGTGTCTCAGAAACATCAGGATTTTTCAGATTTTTCCTGCCAGTGTAGTTATCTCCCTGATGCTTGTGAAGAGGAAGCTGTCAGAGTTAAAAAATTGGTGTATCTGCCTTTTCACAGGAGACCAGCCTGGAGCAGATCTGGGGCCTCTAATCAGTCCCCAAGCCAAGGAACGGGTTTGCCATCTGATTGAGAAAGGAGTAAAAGAAGGTGCCAGTCTTCTTCTGGATGGACGTAATGTCAAAGTGAAGGGTTATGAAAATGGCAATTTTGTTGGGCCAACCATCCTTGCCAAAGTCAAGGTAAGATTACCAAAACCAGTGCTTGATATTGCAATATCGCAGGGTCAGCTGAAACATGAGTTACCTAAATCAGTCAGTAATCAATAATCACAGGGTAGAAAGCCCAGAAATGGCTCGGCCTTTCCTCACATGGTATAAGTACTCATTGTAATGCTGTTGGGGAGGTGATAAATTTGCCAAATTTGCAGAAGTGCAGCGTACTCTGAATGAGGCTAATGATCTTAACTTGGATGGACTGCAGCCAATTAAAGTGAGATAGGGCCAGCTGGTACTGTGTTCAACTAAATGTCCATCAACCATAGTAATGGTTGATGTAGTAATGGGCAGCACCAGATGCCTAAGGAAGAGCATAATGAGCAGCCAAACGATAAATTTGCCAAATTTGCAGAAGTGCAGCGTACTCTGAATGAGGCTAATGATCTTAACTTGGATGGACTGCAGCCAATTAAAGTGAGATAGGGCCAGCTGGTACTGTGTTCAACTAAATGTCCATCAACCATAGTAATGGTTGATGTAGTAATGGGCAGCACCAGATGCCTAAGGAAGAGCATAATGAGCAGCCAAACTCACAATTTCTTCCGTTACTTGTTTGCAATTTAAGGACTTGCAGAAACCAAATTAAGTATTTGTAGAAATCTTCATGGAAATAATATAGGATGAGGTACAAAATCTCATTGTTGAATATACTCACAACTTCTTTGAGTTGGCCTCTCAATGTATTGCGTGTGTGCAACAGATGGACAACACTACAGGGGAATATCAGTAAAGTACTGATACACATCCATGTGAGTTTCCATATCTAAATTCATTCTTTTATGTTTATGCAATTAGCTGGTATGATATCCTTAATATTTAAGCATTCAGTTCCTTGTGGGCTTTTTGGCGAGTGAGTCCATTATAGCAAACCACTATTGATAATTCTGCTATTGTACTTTGTATTCTTGGGACTTTATTGATTTTATGCTATTATGTCATTCAGGCATTTGACCTATCTCAGAATTTTCTTGCCTTATTTTCCTTAGAAGTCTTTAAATACTTCACTTTCGTGTCATGTGTTGTAAATATTGTTAGGTATTCAAAAGTAAAAGTTTCACTGAAATTTTCTGGTAGTTTTCTTACACAGTGTTTAATAATATGATAAGCCACATAAAACAACTTGTCAAATGAATGTTTTGTAGTTTGCTGTATAAGTTACTGGTGATCAAAGTACTCTCCAGATAGTGTTGTGTGGGGTGGGTTTTTTTTCAGGTATTGCTAACTGTCAGACATAAATCCTGGACACTGTCAGAAAGGACAGCAGGTTCTAGTCACTTTGTCAGCTAGAACTGAAGTAAACTATCATGAATTAATCCCAGTCTTAATCAGCCTTAGTCAGAACAGACCTGTAAGTGAGGTTAGGCAGGCAGTTTGACTGCTGAACTGCAGAAAGCACTCTGGAGATGAAAAGTGGTGCCCTCTTCAGTGGACTAGATAGATGACAGGGCATAGGAAATGGTGAAAGGGCAAGGAGGACTAAAGGATGGCCTGTGGCAATGCAGTATGATCATTGATCCTAGGAATCTCCTGATCATTAACAGCATGTGTGTTTATTATATCCTACTTACTTATATTTTTATATATCCCTTATACAAGCTGCTTTTTCTGCGGTTTGTCTTGGCAGCCAAACATGACTTGCTATAAGGAAGAAATCTTTGGGCCTGTCTTGGTGGTTCTGGAAGCAGACACTTTGGATGATGCGATAGAGATGGTGAACAATAACCCCTATGGAAATGGAACCGCAATCTTCACCACCAATGGAGCCACAGCTCGGAAGTATTCTCACTTAGTAGATGTGGGGCAGGTATGTTCCAGCCAGAATTGTTACTCACCATTTACAGTGGGCAGTCATTAGTAGCAACTAATCACTGCCCTCTCAGCCAGCAGTACCCAGCCTCAGATTTAAGGAAACAAAATGTGGGAGCTTGTGGAGAGTGTTCTGCAATCGGCTGCTTCTTGTGACTAATCTGGCAGCTTTCCTTTGGTTTAGGTGGGTGTCAACGTTCCAATCCCAGTACCTCTGCCCATGTTCTCTTTTACTGGCTCTCGTGCTTCTTTCAGAGGGGACACCAATTTCTATGGAAAACAGGTAACTTAATGATTCAGAGTACTCTAATAGGTTGAATTGTGATTGATAAATCATGCTATAAATGGCAATGGGCAGATGGGCATCAGACCTCATTAGTGAGGAGGCTTTGAAGCCATCTTGACCAAGAAACTGAAAACCAGCCAGTGATCAGACACCATAATGCATGTTACCATCACAGATAGCCAGTTCATTGTTTATTTCCCATAAATATAAAAATGCAAGTCTTCTTTTTAGGGGATTTGAGAAGGGAGAAAGAACTAAGTAGCAAGTTTTCTCACAGAACCAGAGTCTTTGGGGAACTTGTAAAAAGAACAGGATGACAAGAATTGTTCGCACAAAGGAAATCTCAGCCCTCTGTAGATAAAGCAGAATCTGTTCGATATGCCACTAGTGCAGACTTGAAGAATTTATAAGGGCAAATAGCTGATCTTTGGATCTCTCCTTTCCTCCAGGGAGTGCAGTTCTATACACAGCTGAAAACTGTAATTTCTCAGTGGAAAGAGGAAGATGCGACCATTGCCAAGCCTGCTGTGGTTATGCCAACTATGGGAAACTAAATCAGCCTTTGCAGATGCTGTTCTTGGTACCCTTCTCCTATGCTGCACTATCCAGCTTTGTCCTGACTATCATCATTTCCTTGGGAATGAATAGGAAGCTCCTTTGTTTTTTTCAAGGAACTCTGTTACTGTGCAGATCGGGCAGGCTCGTGTAACTCATGGTCTGGGTTTTCTATTGCTGTCAGTGGTTTTTTTTGGCCAGCTGAACTAATTTTTTTTCCACAACCTATCACAGACTAAACAACCTTATCTAACTGAAAGGGCAGCCAGTGAGATGGGTCTTAATTTTTGCTTCTTTCCAGACCCTCTGAACTTGAGCATTACTCTGGTTTTCACTTCAATATCTTTAGCCTTAGTGACTCACTCCTGGCTACATCTTGTAGCAGTTTTATTTACCTCTTTATCTTACATGTTAAGATTCTGAGCTCACCTTACTCAAAGATGAGTACTCATTTTGAGTGACATAACTGGGGCAGCTTGAGTGCCTCATAGAAGTGACTTTACATACAATGAAGACAGCAAATTGTCGGTCTTTCACCTGTTGAGCAGTTTCCAAAACACTTGGGAAATAGCTTTGTAAGGATTTTTCAGGAAAGCAAGTTTGACTGCTTGTCTGAGAGTGAAAGAAATTCCTGATGGTATAGTGACCTTCACTGTGTCTCTGACAGCTTGAAAACTTCTGTTCCTGTTGTGTGTGTGGCTTGTATGCTCCATCTTGCTGTCAATTCCATTATACCTGAAAGTTGTTTGGTGCCTTTTTACTGTGCTAACAGATATAAGTTTAAAGGTCCTATAACATAATGTAGCTGTGGAAGCACAAACATAACCATGTATATATGTCTTTGTGTCACATAATCATTTGGATCTGGGTAGAAAGGAGAGTAAGTAGACAGGCCAGTAGGAAGAAAGAACAAGGTTTTTAATCACAAAGCAGCCAGGCCTGTTCTGTTGGTTTCCTTTCCTGGTCGTAGCTGTATTTCTTGTGTTGATTGACTTCTTGTCACATTTGCTCAAACTCAGTCATGTTCCCTTGGGACTGCAAGTTCCCATTATTAGAGAAGGGTAAGTCTTGGTATATACAGCCTGTTTTTAAGAATCTGGCATTTGCAGCTGAAGAGCCTAGATTTTTAATCCTGGTCTTGAAAGATGATGCAGCCATGAGGGATCTGCAGGGAACTTGTTCAAGCACCCATTGAAAATAATAATAGAGTCACAGAATTTTAGGGGTTGGAATGGACCTTATCTAGTCCCAACCCTCCCTGCCATGGGCAGGGACACCTCCCCACATGAATATAATAAAGTAATATTATTCTAATGATTGTAACTGTTACTTGTTCTTATTAAACAATCTGAATGTGAACACTTTGTATCCAGCCTTCTGGTAAAGATGCTTTGTAACTGACTGATCTATATTAGTGCAATTTCTGTACATTCACTAATGTTTGTATCTTGTTTTTTCCTCTGCTATACACTAGAGGGAAATTCTCACGTTGCGATTTGATTACAAATTAAAAAAATGCTAATATATTTCTGAAGAATATGACTATTCCTTGGCACAACCTTATATAGGTCTGATGTTGATTTTATTCTTTGCAACTCCTGTAACCTATGTATACATCTTCCTTTTACAGTATATCAAGGGCCTCTGAACCATTTCCCTCAAACAGCATTTCAAGGAATGCCTTGGTTCTGTTTCCACAAACACAGCATTTGATCACAAAAACTCGTAAGCTTCATAGAAATGGCTTTATTACAAACTGAAAACACATCTTCACCAAGTTACAGCAACTCTCGTAATATAGAGCTCTAACCTCTAGTCCAAATCATAGTGCTTTGTAGAGGCCCTTGCAAGCTCCTGACTTGGGAAAGAATAAGATCTTTACTTTAAGGAGGAGGGAAGTGATGGATTTCAACCATATAGTCAAAGCAGCAGCGAGGCAGACAGGGGAACTCAAATTCACAGCCTTACCCAGGAGATAACTTCTAAAATGACAAGAGCAGAGGAGTTGCTAATTGGTGGCTGTTGTTCATGCAACATGTATAGCTGCCTTACTTGGTCTGTGGTGTTAAATCTGACTATGTGGAAGCATCACTGCAGAAGATGATGAATCTGATAATTTTAGCCTTCTGAGTAACAAATATTAGGTTGAGATAAGCATTTTCTGTGTTGCAAAAGATAAAATACTTGAGGTAAATCACCATTAAGACACTGAAATTCATTCATGCACCTGGGAAAGGAATACTAATTAACAGCCTCTAATACTGTCTACAGTCACTCACTTTCAAAACACCTTAATTTTCTTCCTAATCTGTATTACCATTCTGACTTTTTTGTTGTCCTGTTAAATCCACTATATTTTTCCTTTAGAAATTCTAAAATCCAGCTTCTCCTGTAATAAAAGCAATCTGTTATCAAGGTTACCTGCTGCCTGAAGAATTGCAGGACTATCCCTGGACTTTCTCCAGATATCTTCTAGACACTGTGATCTTCTCATTTGTGTGCAAACATATTTTCTAATTATCTGCATTTCCAACAGCATTTTTTAAACAGTTTTAAATAATTGTACTAGAAATATAAATCTTGTCTGTGTCATTTTTAGTTAATGAACTGTTTTTAGCTCAAGCTGCAGATGCTGACTGATCGTGATGTGCCTACCTCATCTCACCACTGTTACTGCTTTCCACCCGTCTTTATTCTCCTTTTTACTTCAATATTCACTATAAAAATCAGCTAGATAATGTAAAAGTGTAACCTAAAGTATCCTGTAATAAATTTCTTTAGACTATTAAAATAGAATTTTACAGTCAACCCTTCAAATACTATTCGGAATTATTTCTTGCCTGGAAGGCACTGCAGTCTAGATTTTCAGAGCTATTTGATACTCTTAAATCCAAAAATTATGTTAAAATTGTTTAACCACCTTTGAGAATTGGACCCTGCTACTTGTTTTTCCTGTCTACACCAGAAAAAAAGGGCTACAATTGATTTTCCCTCCTGTTTTGAGGAGAGGCAGCATTGCCTCTCCAATGGAGGTGTCTCTTACCTTTCCAAATAAATGCCTTCAGCACTCCTGCTTATAACTTTATCTGGTAATTTGATGTCTGAGTATTACATGTTGGCTTGTGTGCTCGACTGCCTCCCATCTGGCAAGATGGCATGCCAGGACCCTGCCCTCCCGACTGCTCCAGGGTAAGCTGACATTGCTTGCCTTGGAGTGTATAATGGGCAACACAGTTTGATCTGAGACTATAAGAAAATCAGACATAGGAATCTTCATCTTGGTCCATTCTCTTTAAGTGATTCTACACTGAATGCAAGATCAGCTGCAGCTGCATTGATTCTGCCTTTAATCAAACTCACTGTGCTAGCTCCTTCAAAAATCATAAAGCTGTTTTTCAATAAGAGGAGGCTTTAATGGGGCATGAGATGTTTGGGCTTTTTTTTTCATGAGAACCATGTCTAAACGTCTGCTGCTAGAACATCAACACAACGAATTTTAGAACTAATAAAAAATGCCTCACTCCTGTCAACCAACATTTATTTGTGTATAGACACACTAATATAGATCTCATGTCCCAGTTCACAGCTTAAAATACATTTAATGCTGTCTGAACTTTGGATTTCCAGTGTAAGCCATATACCTCTAAAGTCACGCTCCCAAGTTTCTTACGCAGACAGCAATGAACCACAAAGTAAACTTTTCATAATCTGGCTGTGGATATTTGTACTTTTTAATACTGGGCAGGTTGCTTTACAGTACTCTTTTTGAAAGGAAATATATGTAGGGAGTGCTACTGTCACAATATACATGATTCACTTGTTTGGTAAAGATGGATAGGGATTCACTAATGACTGAACAATACAAAGCTGACTGCACTGAGCAAAGTCAATTCTCCTTACTTCTCCTATCTTCTTCAGCACAACCAAAAATTTACTTCCACTTGCATTTCTTTAGATACTACGCACAAAGACTTGAAAGTATACTCTGCTGCATGTCCAAAATCAGTTATATAGTGTATCAACTTTTTCAAAAAGCCACACAGATTCTTATGTTAGATCAGAGCTTCTTGGAATCCCCTGACCTGGAGTTCCCAGCCCAGTTCAGCATTCACCTGCTGAAGAAACAGAACATTACCATGGCTTTGTGCCATTCATTTTGGTAAAAAGCAATTGCAGAACACGTTGGTTTTGTTCCCATGTCAACTCACTGATAGCCACTTTTTCAAAATGGACCTTTTTTGAAAACACAAAGATCAACGTATTAAAGAAAATTTCAGTCGTATCACTCCTGGATCATGTGTATGTAGAAGAGGTTTAACATTCTCGCTCTGCGCTGCTGGCGGGTGGCGCGCAGGGCAGGGCAGGGCAGGGGCCGCCGGGGGGCGCTGCT
>NW_008673997.1:0-1537 GCF_000695815.1 Acanthisitta chloris | reverse complement strand
AGGGACAGAGTTCCCCCAGCACCTTTCTCTCATGAAGGTGCCACTGGTTTAGGGTGTTCTCCAAGCCACATCCAGCCCTGATACCTTATTCCTGCCTCTCCATGCTTAGTAGATCAAGGAGGTGTGATATCAGTAGGGACAATGTTCCTCAGCACCTTTCCCCCATGAAAGTGAAGGTGCCAGGAGGTGTGATATCAGCAGGGACAAAGTTCCCCCAGCACCTTTCTCTGATGAAGGTGCCACTGGTTTAGGGTGTTCTCCAAGCCACAGCCAGCCCTGATGGCCTAATCCTGCCTTTCCATGGCCAGCAGAGCAAAGGGATGTGATATCAGCAGGGACAAAGTTCTCCAGCACCTTTCCCTGATGAAGGTGAAGGTGCCACTGCCTTGGGGTGTCCTTCAAGACACAGCCAACCCTGATGCCTCATTCCTATCTCTCCATGCCTAGTAAATCAGGAGGTGCTATCAGCAGGGCCAAAGTCCCCCAGTCCCCAGGGTGCAGAGTGGGTGCTGCCCTGCCTGGACCTTCCCCTCATTAATTAGGGCTTGCAGCACTGCAGTTGTTGGCGCCGTGTCCCCGTGGAGAGGTGATGGAGCTGTGCCAGGAGCCAACTTGGGCTCTCCTGGAGCTGTGGAATTTGTGTGTGAGGGCTGTAAGTGGCTCAGAAGTAGCTCTGTAGGGCTGAGGCTCTGATAGCACAGGTCTCTCCACCCTCTTGGACCAAAGCCACTTGTTCTGGCTCCTGCTCTCCACACCTGTGTCCTCCTGCCACCCTGTCTGGTTCCCTGTCCCAGTTGGCGTCTCCCTGTCCTGGTGTTCAACTGGAGCTCAGAACTGCCAATTTCCTGGAAGTTTTTACTTAATAACAGCTCAAGGACTTACTTTCTCCCTTCAAACCACATCTCTGAGTCATGTGAGCCCAAACAAATCCAACCTCTTGGTGTGGATGTGCAGCTCCAAAGGGGTTTGAGCCTAAAGAAGACTTGGCCCAAGATCCATGAGCTTCCCAGTGGGAACTGGGAGCAGTTTCCCCACTGCAGGTCCCAATCCCCCCTGGGAAGAGCTGCATGGCCACTTCTCCTTGCAGTCAGAGGGTTGTGGAGCAGCCTTGGCAGAGGAGGGAGATGAGTCACGCTCAGCCACGTGTCTCTGTTCCAGTGTTGGGTGCGGCGCCTCGAGGGTCCTCAGCCCCTTCCTTCCTGCCACGAGGACAGAGAACTCTCCCCAGCAGCATCCACGGGGTGGTAGGATGCTCCTCAGAAGGACACTGTGCTGTGCTGGGAGAAACTGGGGGGAGCGTGCCAGGCTGAGACTTCATGCCATGATGATGAGCTCCATGAGCTTTAGGAAGGAAGTGGAGTGTGCCAAGCTAAGCCTTCATTCCATTGATTTAGGAGAGAAGTGGAGTTTGCCACCCTGAGACCTTCATTCCATTGATTTAGGAGGGAAGTGGAGTTTGCCACCCTGAGACATTCATGGATTTCCTCCATGGTGGGATGAGCTCCGTGGACTTTAGGAAGGAAGTGGAGTTTGCCAT
>NW_008673996.1:0-1376 GCF_000695815.1 Acanthisitta chloris | reverse complement strand
CGGCTGCGGATGAGCGACCCCCCCTGGGAGGGGGAGGAGGGCGAGGGGGGCCCCGAGGAGGAGGAGGAGGAGGAGGAAGGCTCCGCTCGGCGCTTCGAGCGCTCCAGGATCAAAGCCTTGGCAGGTACTGGGGGCAGGGGGGACCCCAAAAATGGGGAAGGGGAGGCAAAAAAATGGGGGGGAAAGGGCAAAATAATGGGGTGAAATCCATAGGAAATGGGGGGAAAATGCTCTAAAATGTGGATGGACCCCAAAAATGGGGAGGGGGAGACAAAAGGGGAGAGAGACCCCCAAAATGAGGGGAAGAGGGAAAAAAATGGGTTGAAATCTGTAAGGAATGGGGGGATATTGCCCAAAAAAATGGGGGAAAATTGCCCTAAAATATGGAGTGACCCCAAAAATGGGGAGGGGGAGGCAAAAAAATGGGGAGAGAGAGACCCCAAAAATGGGAGGGAAAGGGCAAAATAATGAGATGAAATCTATAGGGAATGGGGGGATATTGCCCAAAAATAGGGGGAAAGTGCCTCCAAATGGAGGCAAAGTGCCTCAAAATATGGGGGGACCCCAAAAAATGGGGAGGGGGCAAAAATGGGGACGGGGACCCCGAAAATGGGAAGGGGGAGGCAAAAAAATGGGGGAGAAGAAAGGCAAAAAATGGAGTGAAATCCTTAGAAAATGGGGGGAAAATGCCCCAAAATGGGGGGAAATTGCACCAAAATAGAGAGGGACCCCAAGAATGGGGAGGAGACCCCGAACTTAGGTTGGGGGAGGCCAAATTTGGGGAGAGGGAGCCCAAAAATGGGGGAACACCCCAAAAATGGGAGGGTAGAGTCCTAAAATTGGTAAAAAACTCTCAGAAGATAGAGCAGAAACAGCCCAAAACTGGCAGGAAACACCCCAAAAATATGGGGGAAACCTGAAAATGGGGAAAGGGAGCCCAAAATGGGAGAAACCCAAAAGGATTAGAGGAAAGAGGGGAAAAAATGGGTGGAGAAGCAGAAAAAATGAGGGGAAAAAGCTCAAAATTAGGAGGGAAAGCCCCAAATTAGAGGGAAAATTGGCCAAACTAGGTGGGGACCCCAAGAATAGGGATGGGAAACCTTAAAATGGGGGGGACACAGAAATAGGGGTGGGACACCCCCAAAATAAATGGGGGAAACACCCTAAGATTAGGGAAATTCTTTCCAAAAATCAGAAGAAAAGGCTAAAAACTAGAAGGAAACACACCCCCAAAAAATGGGGGGAGCCCAAAAATGGGGATGAGGACTCCTAAAATGGGGTGAGTGACCTCAAATGTAGAGGTGGAACCCCAAAAATTGGGGTGGAGACCCCCAAACTCCCTTTCAAACCCCCATAAATCCCTTCCAAAACCCCTC
>NW_008673995.1:0-8108 GCF_000695815.1 Acanthisitta chloris | reverse complement strand
TGCGGGTCGGGGTGCGGATCGCGGTGCGGAGCCCTGCCCGCTCCTCCGGGAGAGCTCAGTCCCCCAGGACAGCATCACTGGGTCGCACTACGGCCTCCCCTGCGTTCCCATATTGTCCCATGCATGTTCTTCCCTGATTCACCTGGTTCCATCCCTTTCTCGCCTTTGCTTCCTCTCTAAAACATCCCATAATAAACTCTGTGCAGGCCACCGCGTCCCAAATTTGTTCCCTGCTCTCTGGCAGACGTAGCACCCACCCCTCTCTCCAACAGGTGTCTTCACACCAGGGCCCTGTGCTGATGCTCTGCCTAGCAGGGTGTCCCTTCCTCTGAGTCCCTGATTTGAGTCCCCACCTGCCCTCACACCTCTGTGCTTCCCTGGGCTTGTGGAGATGGGACTCACGTGGGTTGGTGGCTCCTGGGAGGGACCCAGCCTGGCATTATTTAGGCTCCCCCTCCCACCATTGTCTCCACATGCTCCCTTGCAGGCAGGCAGAGGAGCTTTATTGCACATCCCACCAGAAGGCTAGTTCCCATCACCGGGAACAGGCTTAATTCACTCAAGTGACAAGAGCAATGTGCACTTTCAAAAGTGACATCACCCCCTCTGCCATCGCCCCCATAAGCCCTCCCCATGGCCCAGGCTGGGAGCCTACCTTCTCCTGCTCAGACCCCTTCTCCTTCCCTGGAGGTTGGGCAGGCACATCAAGGAGGCTGCCAGCTCTGCTGAAGAGCAGTGCTAATTTCATCCCCAAACCCACACTTGCACACAAACCCCTTCCTCCCACTCAGGAGGAGCTGCAGCAGTGGGTGCAGATCACCCCAAATCACGCCTGGTGCCAGTACCTCTGTGCTCAAGTGCTGCTTCAGCTTCAGCACCTTCTCCAGCGACCCTCCAGCTCAGGTGTTGGGCACAGCTCAGGTGTTTGGGCAGGGCACAGCTCAGGTGTTGGGCACAGCCCAGGTGATGGGCACAGCCCAGGTGATGGGCACAGCATTTCTCCTGTTGGCGCTGCACTTCTTTACTGCAGCTTGTTACGGCAAGGGCTCACTCCACCCCCAGAGGGGGGCACAGAAGACCTTGTTGCTGCAAATTGTTCCAAAGCCAAGGATGGTCTCACCCACGGAAGGATATACAAAGACACCATTGTTTCATAAGGAAAAGTCTATGTCTGGTGTCAGGGCAGCTCAGCTCTCCAGTGCCCACCATGAGGTTCCACCTCCCCACCTCTGCCTCCACCTCCCTCAACACCTCTCTGCCTCCTGCTGAGGGAAGAGGCTGTTCCCAGGATGGCTCCACGTGTCCTGTGCTCTCCACACTCACCGTTCCCCAAGGCAGGTGGGAAGAATAAAGTCTTCCAGAACCTGCTCTCTGTCCCCGACATTCCCCAGAGCCAGGATCATGCTCTGTCTGTCCCAGCTGAGACTGGGCATGGGTCTGTCCATGCTTTAGTCTATCACCACACTGGAGCACCTTCCCCTGCTAGAGCTGACAGCTCCTCCTGCCTGTCCCCTCGTGCCACTGCTGCGGCCCCACGGCTCAGCACACTGGGTGGATCTGCAGCACTAACACCAGGTCTGCACCCTCCTCCACACCAAACCTCGGGCAGGACCACCTCACCTCCACCTGAAGGACCTTTTTTAGCCCGATCCCACCAGAGGGCTCCCAAATAAACATTTTCCTCCTCTCCTAAGCTCCATGGAGTATGATGGAAGCCAGCATTCCCACTTTGCAAACTTCCCTGTCTGCTCCATGATCCCCTTTCCCATTCCCAGTCCCAACAGGTTCCCACCTCCAGACAGGACTGCAGGTCCCCTCTCCCTCCATGCTGGATGCCACCACCTGCCTTAGGGCACTGGGAGGCTGCAGGAGCTCTGCTGTGTGGCAGGAGCTCTGCTGTGTGGCAGGAGCTGGGACAAGGGACAGAGCAGGATTGGGACAGAGCTGTGAGGTGGCTGGTCCCCCAAGAGCCCTGGGGATGAAGGGGCTCATGGAGGGGGTCAGACAGCTCCTCGTCAGTGCTGCAAGCAACAGGAGCCGCAAATCCAGGAAGGCAGAGGCACAGCTCACTGGAACAGCATATTGACAGGATTTCAGGTGATTCAGGCAGCCAAAAACGCAGCAGAGAAACCCGAGGACACATGAGGAATTACAGAGGTGTTTTGAGCAGAGGCTGCAGGAGGATGGCTGGTGCAGATGCGGCAGATCGAAGATCGATCCTGTTGTTCCTAAGAACTTGCCTCCATTGGGAGAGACAGGGCAGCGACTGCCAAGGGAAGGAATTGGCAGAATTAATCCCCAGCAGAAGCACAGAGAAGCTCAGAGTGAGGCTGACAGTGCGAACACGATGGAGATCCAGGGCTCAGCCCTGAGCAGGGGCTGCAAGACCTGCAGCTTTGGCTGTGGCTCAGAAACCACCTGAAGCTGCTCGTTCATTCATTTTGCAGCCACTGCTGTCACATCAGGGACACAATTCTCTTTGGAGGCACGGGACAGAAATGCTGGAGCAGCTGCCAGAAGTAATATGTCGAGGAATAGACTGGAAAGCTGTTCAGGGAAGGACAGGCTGAAGCCGCTGAGTGCAGCAGTGCTGAGGGAGCCAGGGAGGTGCTCTCAGTGCCAAGAGCACAGGCCAAGTCTTGTGGCAAGGGAGAGACAGGATCTCAGAGGCAAGGCAGGGATGAGTTTGGATGGGTCACTCCACACCACCTCACCACAAGGGAGCCTCACCCCAGCACCCTGCTGCCCATGCCCACAGAAATGTGCTGCTGAGGGCAGGAGTGGCACAGGGAAAGGCCATTATGACCACAGTCACAAGCAGATCCAGCTGGAGTTTCCCTCTCCCTGTGTGAGGAGAACAGAGATGATACCAGCAGTGACTGCTCTGAACACTTGTCTCCATGCCAACAACCATTAAAAAGTTGCTTTTGGAAAGCTGACATGGTCTGCAATGCCATGTGGTCAAGGATGGGAGGATGCTGCACCATGGCTTTTCCTGGGTGGGTCTCCTGTCCCCACTCTGGGGCAAGTCCAGCCAGGCACCATCAGAGGGGATGACATCAGAGAACAGGAGATGATGTTGGGAGGAAGGGGAACTGTGCTATGACCTGCAGGGGCCAAGGCAGAGCACCCAGAAATGCATCAGACTAGGGTGGAAAATAGGGAAGATCTGTGTCCTGTGGGCCTGGGGCTGAAAAAGCCAAAATGGGTCAGCAGAGGTGAAAGGATGGAGAAGATGAGGTGACTGAGGAGAAGAGGGAGGTAATCCAGCCCTTTTGAGCACAACTGTGGTGGGAAACATTGGACATTGCGAGGAGAGTGTTGAGCTTGGTGTTGCCTGAAGCAACAGGAAAAGTGTCTTGTCTGGACTCTCACCCTCGATGCCATGTCCAGATCCATAAGAGCATCACCATGCTCACAAGGAGGTGAGCAGAGAGAACAAGATTTCCCAGGCAGTGGCAGTGTGGGACAGGAACCCCCCAGAGAAACAATGAGCACCTGGCAGGAATCACAGGCTCCTTCCTCCTCCTCACGCCTCCAGCAGCAGCCTGACAACAGGCTCAGGCACACGCTGCCACTGCCAATGCTCTGTACAGGAACATTTCCTACAGGAGAAATAGAACATCTGATAGGGATGATCTGTAGTCTCCATCTTCATAGAAGGAACAGGTTGAAAAACATCTCTCAGGCTTTAACTCTGATGGTGATGCTGCCTAAAGGAAAGCTGTGGACTAGACCCTGATATAAAGCTTGACCTTTGTGGCTTTCTAAGGTCACATGAAGTCACGGGAAACTCACTTTTCTCACCTTCCCAAAGGCTGATCCCCTCATTCTCAGATCTGGAAAGCTTGAAACCTGGAATCACATACCTCCAAGACAAGTTTCTCTTTCACACATTGTAGAAATCCTCCCAACTGTTGTGAAAGTCAGATGATTTTATTTTTAAGTACAAGAACTTGTGAATAAATTATAGCAAAGTCTGATTCTGTCAGTCCTCTCTGATTTTTTGTGTTACTCTAGAAAATGACTTTGACAGATGAGAGAGAAAGGGAAGCACCTCCAGCCTACACGGCACGAGGGTTCACTTAAAAACCTGCTCGAACTGAAGCACTGAGAGAAATTCAATCAAACCAAAGCAATCATCACAGTGCAAGAACAGGGCACAGGGACACTTATTTCTTGACTGATCCAATGAAGTGGGATTTTGCTGGGGTCAGCTCCACTCTGCCTTGCATTGAAATATTGACATTAGCTGCAGAAAACATGGGCTGCACCTTGGAAGGACAATGAGCATTAATAAAACTGCAGCAGGGGGTGAGAGGCAAAGCTGCCCAGAGCTTCCCTTCACTGCCAGGAGCTTTCCTCTGCTACTCCAACCCCGGGGCTAAAATTAAAATATATTGATCCAACAAGCAGACTCTGCTAGTTGTTTAATAATGACCACTTAAACCCCGTGGTGCAGATAAAATACTCCTCTCCCTCCCCATACATCATGCAGGGACAGGACAAAGCTCTGCAGGACATGGGGGGGCTGCAGCTCCTTCTGCCTGGAGCTGGCAGCTCTGCTGTGCACACATCTCAGTGTCCTTTCTAACACCCCTCCTGGTGCACATCCCACTGTCCTTCCTAACACCCCTCCTGGTGCACATCCCACTGTCCTTCCCAAACCCCCTCCTGGTGCACATCCCACTGTCCTTCCAAACATCCCTCCCGGCACACATCCCAAGTATTCTTCCAAACACACCTCCTAGTGCACATCCCAGTGTCCTTCCCACACCCCCTCCTGGTGCACAGTCCACACCTGCCAGGACAGCAGTGTGGAGCACAGGCAGCACTGCCAACTCTCTCAGGCCAGAAGGTCCAAATGTTGTTTTGTCCCCAGTCCTGGGATGGGGCCTAGCCAAAGGGGCACTTGAGCTTTCCTGGCAAGTCCCTAATGTGGAGTTATCACAGCCTAAATGTTCCTAGGTTGAGAGCAAAACCCACTCCTGCAGCCTGACTGTGGTGGGAAGCTGTTCCCATCACGTGAATGACTCATTTCTAGGTTTTCTTTTTCTGTTCCATTTACACTGGAATTTCTAATGGATGCTGATTTGCATCATGCAAGCCCTGCCAACTGCCCACAGCCTTCCATCCACCAAGCTGGTGTTCCTGCCATTCCTCTTTGCTTGCACAGCTCATTTAATGAGATCCCAGAAGGCCCTGAGGGGCTCTGGGTAGGCTCCTGCCCTCATGCAGCCCATGGCACTGGAGAGGCTGTGGGATTCAGCCTCAGAGAGATGCCTGTTCAGCTGGAAGTTCAGCTGGCACTCAGAAAACCATCACAGCTCCAGTCTGCCTGAAGGAAGAGGCAGACAAAGCCCCAGAGAAACCAGCTATGCTGCTGCAGTTGATGTAGCCAGAGCTGGGAGCTGCTGGCCACACACAGGGGCAGCAGAGACCCTTAGGCTCACTGCTAGACCTACTCTGGGCCCCCAGGTCTGTGCCTGCTGTAGGCCCCTCTTGCCCTCCAGCCTCCTTCCACCCTCAGTTCTGGGCTCTGTCCCCTTAACTCACACCCACCCTTCCCAAGTTCTTGTGCACCCACAGTGGTCCTTCCTCTGCCTTCTCCTGCTGAGTTTCCCTGTATGGACACCCCTCCAGTGTGAACTCTAGGGACACTTCTGTGCAGGGAACTCCTCACAGCTCCAGGGAGGACACTGGCCTCCCCTTGTACCCATCCCCACAGGCCACCTCCTATTCCATCTCTTGTTCCAGCTGTGCACACCTGGGGGATGTACGACCCCAGTCCAGCCATAGAATCAGAGTCATGGAATGGTTTGGGCTGGAAGAGACCTGAAGGGTTATCCAGTTCCATCCCCTGCCATGAGCAGGGACCCCTTCCACTAGACCAGGTTGCTCCAAGCCCCATCCAACCTGGCCTGGAACACTTCCAGGGATGGAGCAGCCACAGCTTCTCTGGGCAACCTGTGCCAGTGCCTCAGCATCCTCACAGGGAACAATTCCTTCCCAATATCCCATCTAACCCTGCCCTCTGGCAGTGGGAAGACATTCCCTGTGTCCTGTCACTCCAGGCCCTTGTCAATAGTCTCTCTACACCTTTCCTGTAGGCTCCTTCAGGTACACAGGCTGCAATTAGGTCACCCTGAAGCCTTCTCTTCTCCAGGCTGAACAACCCCAATTCTCCTCAGCCTTTCCTTGCAGGAGAGGTGCTCCATCCCTCTAATCAACCTGGAGATCTCCTATTCCAGCTGTGCACACCTGGTGAAGGCATGACCCCCACTGCAGCCAGCCTGGCTCCTTGTCAGGCTCAGAGCACAAGCCCTGCACCAAATGCCAGTTGTGATTAAAAGATCAGTGACATTTTCATACATGTACATATACATGGAAATTTGTTAGTTTAATTTATAAAAGGGCAAATTCAAAGAACATTTGCTGAAGGCTCTCTCCAAACCAGCTTTTACCAGCAGTACGTTTTTATGTCAGGCCAAGGAAGCTGCAAGCATGAAGGTGAAGAACTGCAAACAATCTCTTACTTTGGAAGAAAAAGTATTAGAACCAAGGAAACAAGATTGAAATTTTCCTCGAGTTTCTGTACGATTTTACACTATGCAAAGTTTTAACTAGCAAAATAATATCATTATATAAACCTTACTGCATCCCTGTGTAATCCTAAGACTCAATACACCAAATGCTGCCATGTAACTGTGTTGGGCAATGAGTCAGGAGCCTGAACTCATCAGTAGTGTCCACTCTAACAGGATCTGCCACTAGCATCATCTCAATCAGAGAGGTGTTTTGTTAGTTTATTGATTAAAACATGATTCTCTTATCCTTGTCACTCCATCCTGAGAAGGGTTTCAGGGAGATGCAGCTCAGCTATTGGTGATAAGCACCATGAAAACACCCAGAAGGAAATGAAGCATTGCATGTGATAAAACACACAAGGCCACGATATGAGTGATGATTAAAATAAAGATAATCAGTGCCACAGACTCACTGAATGCTTTCCACGCTGGGTCAGTCGTTACAGACCATGGCAGCACACACAGAGCTCAGTTCTGCTGCTCCAGCACCAGTGTGTCTCCAGAGCCATCACATCAGAGCCGAAGTGGAGCCCTGACTCATGCACCAGACACATCTCTCAGCTCCAGGCCAAGGGCACTGCTCTGCTGCACAGGTCATATCCTTCCAAGACATCTGGCAGCCTCCTCCATCAAAAGGAGGGGCAGCAGGTGAGGAAGGTGAGCAAAATTCCTCTTGTAATTGAAATTGCCAGACAGATTCAAGCTGCCAGACAGAACTGGGAATTATGACAAAGGACAAGGAGGAACAAGCCCTTTTGAGAGTTAGTTTTCCCAGTGAAGGCTGGTGCAAGCTCAAAAGGGCAGGAAGGGAGTGAGGAAGACAAGGGAGCATCAGGGAGGAGGGGGATTTGCTAACCATGCACATGGCTGCAACCACAAGTCTCACATTCCCTGCAAAGGAGGAACATGCAGAGCGAAAGGAGGATGGCCAATTCCTATTCCATGTCCTGCCAGTGAATTCTAACTTCACAGACACAGTCAGACCTGCATGGTCTCAGCCTGAGATTTTTCTTCCTATCCTTTATGTCTGGAAGAGGGGAGAACACATGGAAATGTGACTCGTTCACAAACCAACACAGCACTGTCAATCTGCAGGGAGCCTCACTCCTCTGAGCTTGAGACAGGAATAAAAACAGGGCAAAAACTGCGAAAAGAACAGGTGAAGAAACTGGGTACACACATGCTTCCCCAGGAAGCACTGCAGTGTTCTGCAATCAGAGATGAAACAATGAACCACAGCTCAAATGAACAGCTCCAACAGTTCAAAGTTCAGCTGCTGTGCAAATGTTATCACCTGCTCTGTCTGCAAACCTTCCAGTCCCAGCCAAAGCTCTGTGATGAACTAAGAGGAATGTGTGTTTTCAGTTGTATTCCTGAACAAAGAATCCTCCTGCTCATCACTACAGAGCCAGAACCTATGGGCACACACAAGGAAATGCAGAATGTAACCCTTTTGGCCAGTTCTCCATCTGTCAAACATCCTTCGTAGAATCCTAGAATTTAGGTGTTGGAACGGACCTT
>NW_008673994.1:0-1205 GCF_000695815.1 Acanthisitta chloris | reverse complement strand
GCAGTGTGCTCAGGGGGCCAAGAAGCCTAATAGCATCCTGGCCTGGATCAGCAACGGCATGGTCAACAGAACCAGGGAAGTGATTCTGCTTGGTACTTGGTGCTGGTGAGGCTACACCTTGAGTACTGTGTGCAGTTCTGGGTCCCTCAGGTCAGGAGGGATATTGAGGTGCTGGAGCAGGTCCAGAGCAGAGCACTGAGGCTGGTGAAGGGACTGGAGCACAAGTGCCATGAGGAGAGGCTGAGGGAGCTGGGGGTGCTCAGCCTGGAGAAGAGGAGGCTCAGGGGAGACCTTATCACACACTGCAGCTATCTGAAAGGAGACTGTCAGTCTCTTCTCCCAGGCAACAGCAGCGGGACAAGAGGACACAGACTCAAGCTCTGCCATGAGAGGTTTAGGTTAGATATTAGGAAGAGATTTTTTTACTGAGATAGTGATCAGTCATTGGAATGTGCTGCCCAGGGAGGTGGTGGATTCAGCATCCCCGGAGGTTTTCAAGATGAGACTGGATGTGGCACTTAGTGCTATCGTCTAGTAACCACAGCAGGGTTGGACTTCATGATCTGGGAGGTCTTTTCCAACTTGGTTGATTCTATGCTTCTATGAAAATTACACTGATACTTTGATTGTACGCCTGGTTAGCACCTTCTGGTATTTCAGAAAAACTCACCTTGTTTCGTACAAGTGACCTATCTCCCACTTGTATTCTGGATACCCACACCACAATCATCAGTTTACCAGGAAAATCAAGCAAAAATTATCTAATGTGCCTCTGAGCTCCACAGGAATGCAAACCTACTAGTTTTAAAATTACATTTACATGATTCAATTTTGACATTAACATTTCTGAAATGGCTACTCATCCCTTTGAAAACTAGTAAGAGACAGAGATGCAGAACAGTCCACTAGGAGCCACACATACTCATCAGTTACATGGGCATACTGCATAGATGACTGAGAATCTCAGTCTAAAAATATTGTTATCAATAATCCAATGAATGGTTTTACATATCTAAAGCACCAGTAAAGAGTAATGTTGCTATTTACAGGGCTGTGGAATAATATGCATGTACATTATGGATGTTCTTTAATTTCACAGATGTGATTTTTCTTCTGTTACAGCCATCATGACTTAAGTTTTACAACATACAGAACAGAATTATATGAAAGTCAGCAGGCATTTCTTTATACTTTATAATTATATA
>NW_008673993.1:1018-6841 GCF_000695815.1 Acanthisitta chloris | reverse complement strand
GCAAGTACAGAGGAGGCCACCAAGTTGACAAGAGGACTTCTCCCCTGTGAAGACAGTCTGAGGGAGTTGGGGCTGTTCAGCATGGAGAAAAGAAGGTTCTGTGGAGACCTCATAGTACCCTTTCAGTATCTGAAGGGGTCTACAGGGAAGCCAGAGAGGGACTCTTTGTTGGGTGTTGCAGTGATAGGACAAGGGGTAATGGGGTCAAATTAAAGGAGGGGAAATTTAGGCTAGGTATTAGGAAAAAGCTTTTTACTCTGAGGATGGTGAGATACTGGTTGTCCAGGGAAGCAGTGGCTGCCCCAACCCTGGCAGTGTTCAAAGCCAGGCTGGATGAGGCCTTGGGCAACCTGGTCTGGTGAGAGGTGTCCCTGCCCATGGCAGGGGGGTTGGGACTAGATGATCCATTCCAAACCTTAAAATTGTATGATTCTGTGAAGTAGAGATCTTCATTTCCTCTGAATAACTGTTCTACCTGCTCTCCCAGTCATGAGACATCACACCACCTCTGAAAGCGATGTGCACAGACATGTTATTATACTGGACAATGAAGGATATGTTTATGTTACTAATTGTGCTCTTAAGTTATTGCTGCAGGTAGAAGTGATTAATCCTTTCCATCCTACTGCTGGGGTTTTTTCCTTTCCCTGCTTTCCCTCCATTTGTTTATTTTGTGCCAGTTTCACACTGGAGAAGGACGGAGCTTGGCTTCAGGCTCAGGACTGCTGCTGCCATGTGATGGTGGAAATAAAATCATTGTTTCCAACACAGCTCTTAGCTGCTCTGTGAAGAAAGAAATAAGATCTCTCCTCTTCTGCATTCACATTTGAGTCCTTTGCTTTCATTAAATAATCTCACCTTTAAGTAAACAGTGTACAGTCATGCAGTGCTTTTTATCCTACCATATCTCAAAAGAACTTTGCAGAAGTGCTGTCCAGTGCCCACCAAAACAATGGACAAGAAATGAGACATACCATACTGTCTTTTGCAAGTCCAGAGAAACTCAAGACCCTCTCCTGCTCCCCTGTAGCCCCTTCAGACACTGGAAAGTTGCTCTGAGGTCTCCATACAGCCTTCTCTTGTCCAGGCTGAACAGCCCCAGCTTCCTTGACTGTCTTCATAGGGGAGATGCTCCAGTCCTCTTGTCAACTTCATGGCCTCCTCTGGACTTGTTCCATGTCCTTATGTTGAGGACACTAGAACTGTGTGCAGTACTCCAGGTGGAGTCTCACAAGAGCAAAGAGGGAGAATCACCACCCTTGACCTGCTGCCACACTCCTTCAGCTGGCTTCATCTTCAGCACTGAAACACAGTCTTTCAACCTGGAAAGCATACAGTACAAATTTCCATGAGTTGACCATCTCTAAGGTCAGCACAGTTCATGGCAGAACCTCCTGTGAAAAAGGTTTCAGGGCAGTGAAGCCTGCATTATTACCTCAGGAAACTTTAAATCTGTTTTTTCTACCTGTAGAAAGATTTCTTGATGTGAAGTCTTATGGAAAAGATAAGAGACCTTGGTCTGCTGCTGCCCAATTGATGCAAAGAGGTTGGGATTGGGTTATTTTTACACATTGATACTTGTCTCTTTTGTGAGTATTTTAGGAAAACAAAGTGCTCTTTGTCAGACCACTCAAATTGTCCAAGCTGTTAAAGTGCTTAAGTAACCACTGAAACTAAGCAAAAACAGAGAAAATAAGAGGAATAGAGAAAGGGATTCAATGTGCCCTGTAATCATTCAGCTGTGAACATCTGCCCATCGCTCATTGACTCTAAGTCCCTTATTGTCTTTAAGAGGGATAATCCTCTATGTGATGGTTTGTTGCCATGTTTTGAAAGTCCTTGATTAGTATTTATCTAAAACCCAGATCCAATTTATTCATGATTGGCATAACCAAACAGCAATTTTGTGAGTTTGGCCTATGTTCAGCAGTCTAAGAGCAAGTTAAAAGCTAACAAGCATGGGGAGATGCTACTACTAGAACAGCCTTCACATCCACAAACAGGATCACCCAAGATATCCGCCGGCTTTCAGGCAAGGCTGGTCACAAGAAAAAGGGCACATGTTGACAGGGTGAAGCACATGGTAAAAGATGGGATGTAAATCCAGAAGTCATTATTCCAAAAACTGATGGTGACTCAGGTAGCTTCTTATTGACATTAAAGAGCAGTAGCTTGTCAAGGTTTTTTATCTACACCAAACTCACAATTACAACTCATCAGAAACATTTTATATGAAAACAAATTCGTAAGTACAATTAACAAAGCTGGAGCTCTTGCAGACAAGTGTGAAGATGCTTGGAGTGATCTGGAAATCTGAAGGTTGAATTTAGTCCACTGATTTTAGGAAATACAGATTACCACCTCAGATGCCTACTAAAAGAACAGAACAAAGGTCATTACCTACCAGGACAGCAGTACACAGATGAGCTTTAGCCTAGAGCTCTAGCAATCATTATCTACCTTTCATCGCTGATAAAAGCACTGTATGTCAGCTCTGCTACAGAACAGCTTTAGCAAGTTCCTAAAATCAACACTGCATGAGCATAGACCGCATGGAAGATACTGCAATATTCACCTCCTACCCCTCTCTGTCCTCCAGACTTCCAGATCTAGTCATATAAGGCCCTACTAATATTGTGCTAAAGCTGATTCTTTTAAAAGATGCTAGATACTCTACACTCCTAAAGCTCACCAAGGACATTCTCTGTATGTACACAGTAACTTTGTAATCCTTTCAAGATAACTGTTTCTCCTAAGAGCACATGGGGGAAATAACTTATCATGCTAGATCCAAGTTAGGCTACATGAATCATAGAATCATTTAGGTTGGAACACTTTTAAGGTCTTTTAAAGTCCAATCATTAACCTAGCACTGAAAAGTCCACCACTCAACCATGTCTCTGTGAATACCAATTTACTGCTTCTTAATTCAGATGAAAACTAAATCTTAACCTGCACCTTGCACTGATCTGACAGTCATTAGTGATTTCTCCATTTCCTACAAGATCGGCAGCTTAAAGTTTCCCAAATTTAGCTCAGTAATCACCCTTTCAACAGCAAGATGGCAAAAGCTTGCTCCCAGTCTTAAGAAGCTGAGCTTGTATTTGTCAAATGATCAGATCCATTATTTAATATTCTGAATGAAGTTTGAGATGCTATCAAACCCCACCAGATTAGTACATAATAGCACACAGTATTTCATTCTGAATGTAAATGACACCATAAATGCATTTAGATTGCTACAAGACACATACTATGAGAAGCAAAGCTAGATACTGCAGGCATTTTTTTTAAACAAAGATGCTTTGATCCTAATGCTCTTAAAAGAGTTTACAAGATAATGCAAGGCTGACTTTACAAAATCAGGAAGCTCGAAGTTCTCCCTTTTAATTAGGTGATGCCAAGAATGCAGTAACTGAGTATAATATCAACGTATCACAACTAAATGTCTTGGACCAAACTACAGCAATCATTAGCTTACTTCAATGGGGTCATTGGTCAGATCCACATGGAAAACTTTTACCATGGTGATCAAAATTTATAATGTAACCAAACTGATGCAAAGAGAACTATCAGTTTAATGAACTTGTGTTTAGCTCCTTCTACCAAGAGGTGCCTGAATAACTTATGTGTCACCTAGCTTGAGGAAAAACAAACTGCAAAAAGATAACTCCGGAAGTTTAAAACAAGAGGAAAAAGGAACAAGGCCTTTCACACTTAATCTCTGTATCCTTTAATCTTTCAAAGACGCTCCACATGAACTTAAACAAGGGATGTGCCCATCTCTGTTAATAAATATCTGACTTGAAGTCAAGTTTGAAGGGTCCTATGCAATATGCCATTATCAGGAGAAACCCGTGGTGACTGAGTGACAAAATGCATATTTCACATATCCTAGTGAGAAAGACAATAAATTCAGGCAACAAGTTGACCGTTAAAGTTGTTATCTTTAATGAAATGACTTTGGAAATAGCATCAATTTCCATGACACCAACATTTTGGGAGTCCCATAAAATGCAGTTACATTCCAATGCCACTATTACAGGCAGATCTCCATTCACATGGCAAACAGGATCAAGAACGCAACCATCAGACAGAAGAGACCCATAGCTTCGGACAGGGCGAATCCCAGGATAGCATATGAGAACAGCTGCTGCTTCAGAGAAGGATTTCTAAAAGAAAGCAAAGTAGTAAGACCTTTTTAATCTTCACAATTAAGGTATTTTTCATAATTTAACCTCACACTTCCTTGCTACAGGTTCTGTAACATGAAAATCCAATACATCCAAGCAGAACTCATTTTTTGGTAAGGGTTTCACTGAAGACAAATGAGTTGGCAATTAAGACTAGATTCATATTATGCAGATTGGATAAGAGTTTTACAACTGAATAGTTTTTGTGACTACATTCATATATACTTTTGATTTTGACTTCTCTACATTCTCCCATGCAGGAACTATCAGCACTATTACTTATACACTTATGCCACATATGTGACACGAGAACTATACTCCAAGGAAGTTTATCTGAATAATGTTTTAAGTAGCTCTCAAGACAGATACAGGAACTGAAACCACCTAGAGTGGAAATAAAATACACAGCAGTTTGTTGCAAAAACGCAATAAATGTACCTTCAGGAAGTGTGTGAGGAAAAAAGTTCAATATACAACTATGAAGTAATGTTATTACTCCTACTGACATTTTCATGCCAAATTCAAAGAAATGATACATAATTTTGTACTGAAAACATTTCTTCAAGTGAAAAAGGAACCTTTCCTTGTCTTTAGTAGGGCTTAAAAATCTTTATTAAGAAGTAAGACTTAATCTTAACTGACTGAAAGAGTAACGAAGAACACAGAACCTTTTTTATGCCTTTATCAGTTCTGCTCTTCCATGACTCCACATGAACTAGTTCTACTACAGAAATGTGAAATTATCTGGAAGAAGTTCATCCCTACTACAAAATTCCCACCTTCACTCCTTGAGATTTCTAGAAGGAATGATAACTCATTTGATAGTTATCACACATACTGAGAAGCAAAGCTGATTGTGCTAGAAAACCCAATTAAGCATCCATTTCTAAACAACCCTGAGTATGAAGACTATAAAGCATGCAAACTCACATTCCTTACTACCAGGTTTCATAACATTTTTATTTAGGACTTTTCCCCTCACATGGGGAAAAGATCCAGGCTGGATTTTTAATTCAGTTCTGGAACTGAGGGCTGAAACCACTGGACTTGAGTGACTGAAGCACCAAGTCTAATGTTGCAATTTCTTTCATGGCTCTCCTCCAGGTACAGTGTACAAAGTTCTGACAACACATGAATATAGCACAGTTCCATATGATTCTATTCAGCCATGTCTATCAGTGACAGTAATCATTAACAGAGTTTATTAGCTGATCTGGGGGTGCTTTCTCAAGATACACCTGCACACAAGTCAAGAGTTTTGCGAAGAGAGAGATGGATTACCTGGCATAACCAATGATTAGACTACCGAAGACCGTTCCAATACCAGCACCAGAACCAGCCACACCTACTGTGGCTGCACCAGCACCAATAAATTTGGCAGCAGTGTCAATGTCCCTGCTGATAGCACTAGTCTGGAATTCTCTAAGTGCTAGTCGGGAGACAGTATTTTGGGCCCCATTAACTGTTGAGTTGCCCTGAGAAAACAAAATATGAAAGACCATTATATTCAGACACAAGACCATTTGAGTGTTATGAAATTTAAAAGCTGCATCAGAGCTTCCAAATGATGAGACTGTAAGAGCTCAAAACCTCAGAACATTACCTGTTCCGCCTGAAAGCAACCAACTTT
>NW_008673993.1:0-1000 GCF_000695815.1 Acanthisitta chloris | reverse complement strand
GCAAGACAAGCAACACGTATGATTAGGTGTTTTGACTTAAAGCAAGTTTCACACTATAGGTCTTTGAGTTAGTACAAGTGAACTCTAGGTTGAGGACATTTAGGCTCACCAGGTAATTTAGGAAGATACAGAATTTTGTTTATAAGGTACCTCTCCATTCTTGACCTCTGGCCTAGACAACACAGATGCTGAGATTGGTCTGTACAAGACTCTTGATCCAGCTCGGATCTGAAAGAGGAGGGAAAAAAACACTTGATCACAGCCGTTCCATGCAACAGTCTGTAAGGTTATAAGGCTGTCAGCTACAAGCCATTTGTCTTCCTTGGAAGACAGCAATCCCTGCACAGCTGGATATACAATATATGATCCAGGAGCAAGCCCTGCCATGGAATTTGATAGCACTCGTTCCAGGAGACGTTACTGTGAATAGCCACGTCACTCAATGAACCTGTGCATGCACGATGCTGACAGAAAACATAGCAAAACAGCAACAGAAACAGCCCCACGGCCCAGGAGGCAGCGATACACATTTTGAAATGAAAGAACAAAAGCTGTCGAAATGAATTTTAAAGCTGTTAAATGCACGGATGTAATCTCGGCTTTTAAATGCAGCGAGGCACAAATGAATGAATCCTCTTTCGCAAGCGGCCTGCATGTGTCCTTGGGCTCCCAGCAGCCTAAGGTCATATCGGCTCCTGCACAAAGCTCTTCCTGCAGGGAAACCTGCGCCTGCACCATGCAAACCGAGACGTTCTGCAGGCCAGAGAGGGCATTTGCAAGCAGGACAGTGTCTTGTCTTTGCAAGGGCAAACAATCCCGGCCTTACACAGGACGAGCAACAGGCTGGAGTTTGACCTACAGCAAGGCCCAAAGAGCTGCTCGCTGCGCTGCCCTCGCCCTTCGCGCTGCTGAGCGCGGGGGCTCTCACCTTGGCCCGGCGCCGCGGCCCAGGCCAGGGCGGTGGGACAGAGAGGGCACGGGACGCGGAGAGAGGAGAGCG
>NW_008673992.1:0-5192 GCF_000695815.1 Acanthisitta chloris | reverse complement strand
TTTTTTTTCATTCAAATGAACTCTTCTTGAAGCAAATTGAACAAGTCAGACATACATCTCATCCTCTTCTCCTCCTCCAAGCCACTCCCAGGAGCAGCCAGCCCATCACGGCCACATAGCTGCTCTGCAAAGCAACACCCCTGCCAGGGTAATACATTTCATTCCTTTATCTTTCTAGATGCATAGCCCATATTTTATCACCTCTCTCCTGCTCCACAGGAGCTTGAGGTGGGTCAGGGCTTGGTAGTCCACTGGGCATTTTAATCAAGCAATGATTTGCCTGCCTGCTGCTCATGGGTCACAGTGGGCACAGGCATCGAGCAGAGCCACAAAGAGCAAATAAAGGAGACAAAATGATAGCTGGTAATTAAGTTATTCTTCATCTTTGAGATTGCTGCTGAGGACAAGGCTGGTACAACGAGCCTGAGGCACTTCTCCCTTCACTCCTCTCCATCTCAATGTCTGTGACACGGAAGATGAATATGCAGCATTTTCTATTTGTGCTACTAAAACGCCCATTAAATGCCAGCAGGGAAAAATGAGACATACATACCAGAATCCTGCTATTCTTTGTGCCTGAGAGAAAGGAGGAGCATCCCTCCTTCCCCTGGAGAGTGAGCTGCTTTCAGCTGGGAAGGGGCTGGTGATGGGCAGAGTCCCCACACCTTCCCAGCACCCCTCAAAGGACAAGGAGGTGCCAGTTTGATTTTGTCTCCTCCAGGAACTTACTCACTGCATGTTTGCACCTTCTTTTCTCATCAGGAGCTGCTGTAAAGCATTTCCCTTTATGTTTAATGACCTTCCTGACCTGTTGCAAGACCAGAATTGATGTAGGTGTCTCAACAACCTGAGCTCAAGCTGCCTTTGGCTGGTGGCAGCAAACTAGTGCTTGTAATGCAGGTCTCTCCATTTCCATCACTGCCAAAGGCTCCCCAGGACAGAACAGGATCATCTGGGATGTTGTGGAGCCCTAAGTGGGACAGGCACAGCAAATGTGTCCTGCCCTGTCACAGCACTGCTCCAGCAGTGAGATCCCAGCTGAGATTTGGGGAAGATGAAAAAAACCCCAACCAACCACAAAGCCCTTGTGGCTTCTCAGTGCTTTGAAGCAGGGTCTGGTTAAGTGGTTGGATAGATCCTCTTGGAGAATCAGCCCATGGTGGGAGGCAATATCCCTCTGGGAATCACCCAGCAATGCTGCTTTTTCAGAGACTTTGGAGATCCAGTTTTTCTGTCCCCCCTTGCCCTCCTCCCTCTAATCCCCTTGAGACCATTAGTGCATTTTGCAGCTGGCAGGAGCTTGTCTCCAGCCCCAGTGCCAGGGCTATCTCCAGCCTCACACCTTGTGGACAGCACTGGCTGCCAGCAAACACTCATTTCCATCCCCAGTAATCTTGGGAATATCTAAATAAAGAGAGCTTGGAGAGAGCTCTGGAGGAAGCACTGGGAGTGGATAAACTGGAACTCTGTTGCTGATGTGTAATGTCAGGTTTCAAGCAACGAGGTGGGAGGGAGATTAAGATCATTGTGTTATCTGCTGTTATCTAATTCAAGGAAATAACCATGTACATGGCACATATTATCAAAGGCACAGCACTCCTCCAAAAATGATATTAAGGCAGGAACTTCACAGTTCCAGCTGCCACTTCATCTTTAATTCACTTCCCCACCCCCATGTGCTCCTGGATTGCTGAAATCTGGGAGCAGTGGGTGGCCTGGATGCTGTGTGTGCTCCATAAAGCAAGGTGAGTTACAGGGGAAAAGAGCCTCTAGTTCTGCAGTCCAAGCTTTTTCCCATTAAAGCAATAAGCAGTGGTATTTTAACAACTTGCTTTTGTTTCGTTTTATGCTCCCCACAGAGTGAAGGGAAGCTGGGAGGGAGGCTGGGCACAGCTGTGTGATGGGGAGTGTGGAACACACTGGTGGTACTGGTGTTGTGCTGGGTGGATTAGCATGGAGTGGGTGCTCTGCACCCCAGGGACATAGTCCTTGCTCTGGCACAGTTATAATTTCCATCAACAGGGAGAAAAACAGAGTATGGGAGCAGAGACAAAATGAGTTGCTTGTGGCCATGGAGCAGGTGGCTGGCAGGGAGGGATGGCAGGGAGGGAGGACAGGGAGGGAGAGCAGGGAGGGAGGGTCTGGATGTGCTGGCTCACTCACCATCTCACCTCCCTGCTTGATGCATGGCATGTGCTGGTCTTAATCTCCCACTTGTGATCCAGCAGGCAAGGATTTTCTAATGGCAGGGGAATGGATATGGTGTTTAAGCATCATCTGACATGGCAAAGATTTAACACTGCAGCTTGACCATCTCTGGGAGAACCTCTAAAAATGCCTGCACAGCACAACTCCTCACCAGGAGCAAAGCATGAAACCTTTAATGGGGGTGAGATGTTTATGTTCATGGTCACTAGAGACTGAAGCCTTAGTCTTGGAAGCTGCTGTTTAACTAGAGATGTAAATTGGAGGTTTATATCCAGCATGCTGAGGAAGAGCTCCTTCCTTATGGGAATTGGCTGCTACAGGCATGGCATCACCCCACTGAACACTACAGCTTACTACCATGTTTATTCAAGGCTCATTTTGTTTAGATGGAGGCACTGGAATAATACTACCTTGAAATTACCAATAACAGAGCTGATGGAGGAGGACACCAGCTCCCAGCACATGGCTCAGGCACATCCCATTGCCAGCCTAAGTCTTTTCCTTGCAAGGATCCTGAAGGTCAGCTGGGAATAAAGTGGATTTGGCCTTGATGGTAAGGAAGCATAGGGGTAGACAGTTTCTATCCTACAGCACTTAGACCCTAAACCAGCTTATTTGCTGCCCTGGATACAGGCAAGGGGAGGTTCACTGGTTCTTTGTGGATCCAGGCTGAACAGCTGCAGTGGTGGGTCCTGGCACTGCCCCACTAAGGACATGGGCATGAAATGGCACAGCCAACTAGGAATGGGATTCAGGGAAGCTTTGTACATGATCCTTTACTCAGTTTTCAGCCACTGCCTGGTAGACATCAAAGGGCAAACAATTCCTTTCCAGATCTGTTCCAGATCTGCTTGTCTATGGGGTGAAGTAGCTGGGAGTGGGGTTGGAGTTGGGGTTTCCCACCTGGTTTTGGATGAAGTGTCTTATAAAGTTTTTGGTGCTTAACTTGCTGTGGGAGATCTTCCTATCACATGCAAAATATGCCTCTGAGCCTTTATGTGCAAAAAGAAAGAACCACCCTGGGAGACATGGACAGAGCCAGGGAATGGGTCCCTGTGCCCATGCCCTTCTCCACCAGGAGCATGAGGTGAAGCACAAACCTCTGCCCAAGGCTGGCACATATAGCCATGGGTGCTGATGGGGTGGGTCACCCATATCAGCCACCCCAACCTTAGCCAAATCATCTTCCTGAGCCTCATGGCCACAATGTGCCACAGCATGAAAACCCTGCTGGGCACAGAGTTCAGCACAAGGACCCTGTGACAATCCCCTCCCTCACTGTTTGACCACAACAAGGTGGCACAGCCAGATCCACCCTCAGGGGTTCAGGTCTCAGCCACAGGAACAAAGCTCAGGCAGCATTTCCAGGATCTCTTTGTGATCTCTTTCCAGAGATGGCCTTGGAAATTTCCAATTATTCAGCTGCTGCACAAACTGCCTCTGCTCCAGCAGCTCTGCGCTCGCCCTCGGCTTCGGCTCTGCAAGGACATCAGATTTGGGCTCAGATTCCCCCACTGAGTTTTGGGCAGTTGCTTGTGCCAGTTTAAGGTCATGGTCCTCATTTCCAATGCAGTTCATGGCTCCAACTCCAGCTCACATCAAAGAGTGGATTTTGATCTGCGAAGAGCCATGACAGCCGTGCTCCTGCGTGACAAGGCAGCTCACACAGCCAAGAAGGGAAGGTGACACAGCTGGGGACAGAGAGCTCTCTGTTGAGGGGACCTGGAAATCTTCCCAAAGTGCTGAGGTGATCCAAATGGCTAACTGCAAGGAGGAAAACTGCAGAGCCTTTCTCTTGGAAAATGTGAGTGATACCCAAGCAGTAGCTCTCATTGCTTCAACTGATACAGCCAAACTGTTCAACTCCCTTCTCAAATAGTCACAGCTATGGACATGAAGGTTGCTCCAGGGTTCCCTGCTATGGCCATGGGGTGTTTGAACTACCTCTAGGTGGATATGGATCTTTGCCAGCTGGATCAAAAATCATTGCTGCAGGGGGAGGCTCCGTTCATGGAGAAACCCAAAATTATTGAATCATAGTATGTTAAGGGGTTGGGATGGACCTTAGAGAATATCTAGTGCCAACCCCCTGCCCTGGGCAGGGACACCTCCCACCAGATCCAGTTGCTCATGGCTTTAGCCAACCTGGCTGTGAACACTGCCAGGGTTGGGGCAGCCACAGCCTCCCTGGGCAACCTGGGCCAGTGTCTCACCACCCTCACAGGGAAAAACTTCTTCCCTAATAGCTAACCTAAATTTCCCTCTTTCAATTTGTACCCATTGCCCCTTGTCCTGTCACTGCAGCTCCTAACAAACAGTTCCTCTTCATCTTCCCTGTAGGCCCTTCAGATCCTGGAAGGTGCTCTGAGTTCTCCAAACAACCTTCTCTTCTCCAGGCAAAAACATGAAACAATTCCAGTCCTCCCTCCCAGCTGGGTCGGTGCAGAGCACCTGTATCACTGCATGAGAGTGACTCTTTTGATGTCAGCCATCCTGCTTTCCCTCTCTTTTCTAGCTAAACATCTAAATGGAAATTAATGTTCACTCTCAGAGAGAATATTTTCACTTCAAAAAGGTCCAAAGGAGTTGTTTCAAAGGTTTCCCATTTCCCTGGTTCTGAAGGGGGTGATATGCAGAGATCAACTCTTGGCTGTGGATGTGTCTGATGTTGAAAACTGGCAACTCCTGTAGGGAGGGAAGGGAAGGGTCAGCTACAAACTCCCTGAACATCTCTGCTTGACTTCTCCCAAAGCTGCTGTGCCCCTGCTCTCAGCTCCCTCGGCCCCTGGGGCTGATCCAGCCTGGGCTGAGGCACCTGGCAGTGAGGCAAAGCCCAAATCCAGCAGCAGGGATGAGGAAAAGGCTGTTGTATCTCACCAAAGGCTGTTGTACCTCACCAAAGAGCTGTTGTACACCACCAAAGAATGTTATACACCACCAAAGGCTGTTGTACACATCAAAGGCTGTTGTACACCACCAAAGGC
>NW_008673991.1:0-3029 GCF_000695815.1 Acanthisitta chloris | reverse complement strand
GGGCCCCATCCAACCTGAGCTATTCCATGAAAAGGGAGATGAAGGGAATGAGTTAAAGCCCCTTCCCCCAGGGACCATCTCCTACCAAGGCAGCACGAACACAGGCAGACTGCAACAGGCCTGGGAATATTCCAAACACCAAACTTCAGGAAGAGCATTCAGTCCAGAAACAGGAACTTCACAGGAACATCCTCCAGTTACTGCAGGAGTTTGTGTCTGCACTGTCCTTCCTGACAAAACATGAATTCACTGTGAATTTGCCTGCTGTGAGGATCCACAGATCCCTGCTCTGCCAGGGAGGGAAGAACTACAAGTCAGGCTGCAAAAGCCCAAGCCAAACTCCTTTCTGCATGATTACACATTTAGGTGTGATCTCTAAGGGCTTCTCAGGGCAAGCCATTAACAGCCTTTCTCACAACTTCAATGCAGCAAGAAACCTGTTTCTGTCCTTAACAGGTCCCAGGACTCTGCACTTCAACCTGTCAGTAAGGCAGGAGTCAGGAATTCTGGCCCTGCCGTGTGACACAGCAGCTGTCGAAGCTGTTCAGTGACGCACAAACCCCACGGGAGAAGATCTGAGTGGGCAGAACACGCCAGGAAAGTTCCAGGGTACACACACACAGCAGCACTGACATAGCCCTGAAAAGGAAAGGGCTAAGAATATCCTGAATTTCCTCAGCTGCAGTCTGCTGCAGTTCAGGAAAATGACATCATTGCACCACCACGAACACAGGCTCTGTAGGAGTTTCATCTCCTGTATCCTTCCCACTGAGAACCACTTATGGACATGAGTAATGCCTCCCAGCTCCACAGGACAAACTCCTCTCTCAGGAACAAACCTCGGTAGGCTCTGGCTCAGTTCTGAGGCAAAACATAACCTTAGGACACGGAGCTCAAATTTTAACCGAAAAAGAGCAGCAGAGCTGGGGCCTGCAGGTTCCTTACTCCTAAGGCTGCCTGTCTGCACCTGGCCATGAGACAGTGTCCATCTCTCCAGCCTGCAATCCCAGCATGGACTGGCAGGACCAGTCTGAGGTAAGGACAGGGATGCAGCAGGATGCCCTCCAAACACTTGTGGCTTTATCCACTTTGATTTACTAAGCATAACTGTTACAATTATACTTTCCTAAGTCACTCAGAAAACAGCTGATATCCCAAATCCTTGCTAAGACCTGCTCCAGAGGGGTCAGCCTCATGCACTACTGGACTCCAGGCAGCTGGAAACACCTCTCTGTGCCTCCCAGCACAACACCCTCACCCTCAGGCTGCTCTTGTGCACAGTGATTTCCACCTGTTCAACCTGCAAACCCACATGGTGTTGGGACTGCAGACTCACATCCATGCAGAGAGGCAGCAGCCAGGCCCCACCATGCTTGGAGTGAGAAGAAAAGATCTCTAACAGACCAACTTCATTCCAGGACAACAACAACAAAACAACCAGGAACAACTACTCACAACTATGCCTGTGTGTAGCAGCCACACAGCTCATCTGAAGTAGGAAGAAGGACAGGTTAAAAATACACCTGCTGCCAGCACCTTTGGGGAGAAATTGTGTCAATACAGTCAGAATTCTTCAGCAACCAGCAAAGTCTCATCCAAGACAGACTCTAACACCTGAAGCAGCAATTCCTGGGTTTTATGGATAGGTATCTCCCCCGAATATGAGATAAACACTTGCTCCTCAGAGCAGGATTTAATCCTCAGTAACCAACAGATTGCAGCAGTCACCATGTAGCCCATCAGTCCAGTCAGGATCTGAGGCCAGGGGAGACTCCTCTCCCAGGACATGATGCTGCCAAGATGCACTGGCACTGCCTGCAGTGTTCACCAGGGCAATTGGCAGCAGTAGTTTGGAAGGATAGTGAGAATCCTGAGAAGCCAAAACCAGCAGCACCAGCAGCAGCATGAAATTGCTGGTTTTCCCACAGGAGGGCTCCTTCTCCCTCGATATGTAAAGCTAAAGCACTGCTAAAAGCCTATTAACTAGCCAAATATTCTTAAGTATAGTGCTAATAGCCAAATGTACATTTTTTTCCCCAAGCAATGAACTTTGTGCTGCATCTTCATTTACTACAGATTGCTGTGGGACAACAAACTTTCATTTCTGATGGGGGGAAGGAGAGCAAAGAAGTGACTTCTGAAACTGACATTTTAATAAGAGATTTGAGATTTCCTCACAGCACTGTTTATAACCTTACACAGTTGAAATTTTTCTTGGAGCAAAGAATTTTCAGCTCAGCACTGTGTGAGAATCACAGGCACAAGACTGAAAAACTCTCAGAACAGGATGGTGTCCAGGGGAAAAGATGTGCCACCACCTTGGCTAAACAGCCCCAAACCATTTCTTCACACATGATTCAAGGGTGGAATATTTTAATGCAGAACTCGACAAAAAAAACAACTTCCATAGATGTTTCCCATAGTTTCCCAAATGAATGTTTCTCATTCATTTTTTCCTAAGCATATTTCAAATTAAAATACCTTAAAACAACTTCCCTCAGCAATACCATTTACTATACAGATAAATAACCAACTCAAGAGGTGACAGCTCATGACAGTACAGAATTTCTACAAAACAAGACAGAAGAGCAGAGGAGTTTTAAGTTTTTAAACTATAACTGGACCTGGTTTTAAACAGTGTTAGTGCCTACACCACATGCCCTGAACACATCCACGCTGCTGAGATTTAATAGTGTTACACACAAATTACTCAACAAAAAGACCCTCCAATGCACATCTATGTGGTAGAAGTGGAGAATAAACCTTGTGTGGCATTTTGGGGCTTATTTCTCTGTAGAAAAAGCTCTTTTCATCAGTGGGGGAGGTGCTTTTCCAACATCAAACATCATTTCCAGGGGAGGGTTGTTGAGGCAGCACCAGTCGGGTATGCGCCCGGTCTGGCTGTAATACTCTTTGGACACAGATCGGCTCCCAAGTATGTCCTGGAGTGCTCCAAAAATGGCTCCTACATTATTGGGAAGGAAAAAAATGGCATTAATTTGATGTCTTGAATCATAGAATCAACTGGG
>NW_008673990.1:0-1049 GCF_000695815.1 Acanthisitta chloris | reverse complement strand
CAGCAGTGACAGGTTAATGATTTGACTGGATGGTCTCCTCCAACCATGATGATTCTATGATTCTAAATGTAAGGTGCCCCATGAAATAATTGAACTCTACATGACTAAGGTTCACTATGGAAAAAGACAAGAGCAAGTTCACACAGAAAAAGCCTGCAAAACTCAGTGTTTGGATAATGTAGGACAAGAATGGAGCAAGATGTGACAAGGTCATGTTTACCTATAAAATTAGAAGGAATAATAAATGTAGGTTAAGAGGTTTCAGTTTTTCTTCTTACAACAAAGTCCTAAGCTAGTATTCTTTCACTTGGAGAAAAAATAAATCTTGAAAAACCTGATGCTTCTGGTAAGATTTATCACAACAGTAAATATTTTATTGAGTGAACTCTACTTCAGAGCACAGAAAGGTCCTTTCTTATGAGGCTCTTAGTAGCTCCTCGCTGTCATCCCCATGAAATATCATTTCCCTTAACATGCAACAGCAGGCAGACAATGAAGTTTGAGTTAGTGCTGCCAACCCCTTGCTGTGATCTTGTAAAGGGCCAAGGAGCACAAGTAGTTTTCTGAGGAACTGCTGTGATTCCAGACATGTCAGGGCTTTTCCTAGGAAAGTCCATTTCCCCTCAAGTCAGTCAAAACAGCCCAATGCCAAAGTTAAGTATCTGATAAACTCCATGACAATAACCTAGGAAGAGTAGCCCATGTATAAAACCTGGGGGCTTCATTTTGATACTCTCTGTAAATCTGTACTCCTCATGCCTCTTTAATCAACTTACAATCCTAAACAAATGATTAACCAACTGCCTCCACTTCTCTCAAAAGCAGTTTCCAAAGCATCCAGCACAGTATTTGAATGCTAAGAGAACTAAGACTCATATAACAGAATGAGAAATATCTCAATTCAAGGAAAATTGCCATACTGCCCCTCTTAGGGTTAAACACAGACAATAACTTATCATTAGCAAAACATCCTTTCTAAAGGGACACATGCTGCATCCATCTAAAGCCATTGCTGTAGTTCTTGCCAGGTCCTGCACTTTGGCCATACC
>NW_008673989.1:0-2998 GCF_000695815.1 Acanthisitta chloris | reverse complement strand
TACAGAAAAAAAAAAAGAATAAACAACCACTTGAGGCAGGGATGAAGGAGCACAGGTCAGAACTAAGCATAGGAACAGCTGCTGAGTGTGGATGTAAATAGTGAAAAGGTCTGAGGTAGTAAATCAGGTCACCTGCTGAGAGCCTCCAGGTGGTCCAGGCTTCAGACAAGAGAAGAAGATTTCCATAGGCAGAGAGACAGAAAACTGGTTGGAAATGAGCTGAAAGAGGACTCACAGCCCTGCAGCTGATGCTGAACAGAAGGAAGAAAGGAGCCCCAGAGAGGGAAGATAAATGCAGGAGAAACCTCTGAAGTATGTGCAGGAAATAATCAAATGCAAATTGCTCCTGTAAATAAAGGCAAGGACAGTTGGGGAGAGAAATCCTCCAAGCCAGCAGCCAGGCGAGAGGGAAAAGCAGCCAAGCAGGGAAGGGGAGAGGCTGCAAGAACTGCAGGGCAGCAAATTAGAGTTTCACAGCCTCATCTGACTGCGGAGAAGAACAAGTCCTCAGCCAGCAGGTCCTTGGGAGCTCAGGAGTGCAGGGAGAGGAGAGACAGCACTTGGACAATACTGCCAGGGCATCAGCAAATAGACCCTTAGTAATTACAGTGAGCTACAGAATCAGCACAGCTGACTGAGTACACAGAGACTATTTGTAGTACCACAGCAAGAAGGCAGTGACCAGCAGAGCTTCTTCACCTCTCAGAGCAGATCCAGAGCACTGAGGGCATTGAGTGGATTTTTCCAAGAAGTTCTAGTGCTGCAACACATCTCCTCCAAAAAGGCAACAAGGGTAGGAAGGAGAGATAAGCTTCTCAGGACTCTCAAATCAAGATGTCCATCCTGACATTTAGACACTGAAATTCGGTGAGTGGATCTGTTTTTCCTTCCCAAAATCATAGATCATACAATCAGCAAGGTTGGAAAAGACATCTAAGATCATTGTGTCTAACCAATGTGTGTGTGGCCTGCAGAAGAGAAGATTGTGTGGAGACCTCAGAGCAACCTGCCAGGAGCTGAAGGGGCTCCAGGGAAGCTGCAGAGTGAGTGCTGGGTTTTGTGGGTTCATGGGTTCAATATCTTCCACATGCTGTTGCAGAGGTCAGATTAGTGCAGAATGCCGCAGTTAAAGGAGCATCTACTTACCTGGACACCAGCTTGAACTGGAAAAAGGTACCTAAAGGCTTTTGGAGCTTTCCACCTGCCATCAGACCCTCTCCCTCTGTGAGCTCCTCTACATATCAATGTTATTGCCTGTTGCTTCTCAGCAATGTCCTGCCCTTGTCCATAAGACTGAAAGAAACCTCTCACATAGAGCCTTAAAACTATCCTGAGCTTCACCCCAGGCTCCCATGAAAGACAGAGTAGGTCAAATGCCCTTTAACCTCCCATCCTGCAAAGGTTTCCCTTTGTAAATCCCTTCTCAACTTTTTCTTGTTCTCAGCCTGAGAAGCAGCACTGGCTTGTGCAGGATGCAGCATGTGCAGGTGTGACTGGACCTCAATTTAGCCCCAGCTTTGAGGTGTGTCTGCCTTGCCTTTCCCCCAAATGAGCTCCCTAAAGCACATCAGTCAGCTCAGGAGATGGGGAGTATTTATAACCTGCATCACTTTTACCCAGCAAAGAAAAATCAAAGTGACAGAATAGAATTAGATCAGATAGAAGAAACATGAAAAGGCTCATTAACAGCTCTCCCCTGCCTACAGAGCCCTTGCAATCAGGTCCCTACTTCCAGACTGCCTTTCAAGCAATCCAGCAGCTTTCTGAGTTGCTGCAGACTCTGCACAGGCCTGGGAAGTTTCTTTCCTGGAAGTTTTATCCCCAGGCAGCTCTGTTTGTGTGTCTCTGGAGGTCTGGCTGTCTAGCTCAACATCCTGCTGCCCTGCTGGGGCTGGTTTATGCTCTTCCTCCTGCCTGGCAGGTCAGAAACACCTGTCCCTGGGCAGACTCTTGGGACAGGAGCATTTTTCTCTCTCCTACAGGGGCTACTTAACCATTTCATCCTTTCTCCAGAGAAGCAAAATGTATGAGGAATAAACCAAGCAGGAAAACTCTATTGCTCAAAGAGGAAATAGCAGAGTCCTGTTGCTACCCAATATTGTGCCTTATATAGGTGCCACGGAGAGGGATTCCTCTTAGTTGACCATCCTGACATTTAGACACTGAAATTCGGTGAGTGGATCTGTTTTCCCTTCCCAAAATCATAGATCATACAATCAGCAAGGTTGGAAAAGACATCTAAGATCATTGTGTCTAACCAATGTGTGTGTGGCCTGCAGAAGAGAAGATTGTGTGGAGACCTCAGAGCAAAGCTAACGGGCCTCCAGGGAAGCCGCAGAGGGTCTCTTGGCTAGGAATTGCAGGGACAGAACAAGGAGCAATGGGGAGAAATTGCAAGAGGAGAAGTTTAAATTGGGTATCAGGAAGCTTTTCCCTGTGAGGGTGGTGAGACACTGGCACAGGTTGCCCAGGGAGGCTGTGGCTGCCCCAAGCCTGGCAGTGTTCAAAGCCAGATTGGCTAAAGCCTTGAGCAACCTGCTCTGATGGGAGGTGTCCTTGCCCAGGGCAAGGGGTTGGCACTGGATGACCTCTAAGCTCCAACCCAACCCCTTCACATACTATGATAGCCCAGAAAGGGGCTGTGGTATTGAAGGGTGGAATGAAAGGATGAATTTGGAGGTCCTGACTAGGATTTGTCCTGCTCTCCTGTGTGCCTGATGATGCTGCATCTGGAGGAAACAGGGAGACAGGCTGTGTGTGTAGGAGGAACAGCCATGTATGCACCTGCTCTCAGCTCTGCTCTCAGTGAGGAGCTGTGCTGCAGCCCCTGCAGCCAGAATACAAGTCCCCCCAAAACACAAGTGCCTGGGTCTTTCCCCCAGGAAGGCTGGTTTTCACTCTTCCTGCTGCCACTTAAGCCCTTCCAGACTCTAACATTTCATCAACTTCCTCTACATGGTGTTTGTCTCCCCTAGCACCTGCCAAGCTTCCTGGCACA
>NW_008673988.1:0-1262 GCF_000695815.1 Acanthisitta chloris | reverse complement strand
CCTTTCCATGGAGAAATTCTTCCTGAAACAAGCACAGCAGCACAGTGGGTGCTGCACTGGAATGGGTGGCATTGGTCCCCCATTAGGACAGTGGTCCTGGAACAGGGATGGGGAAGGTTTAGCAAAGGGCTGTGCTAAAGGAACAAATGAAAGTGTAATAAAGGAGCTTGGGATGTGTGAACATCACTGTGGAGACATCCTGCTGCTGGCCACCTGCAGAAATCCAGGGAGAGGATTCCACAAAAGGAGTGTGGCAGCAGGTTGAAGGAGACGATTCTCTCTCTCTACTCTGCTCTAGTGAGACCCACCTGGAGTGCTGCACACAGTTCTGGTGTCCCCAACAGCAGAAGGACATGGAACTGTTGGAGCAAGGCCACAGGAAGCCACAAAGCTCATCAGAGCACTAGAGCACCTTCCCTGCAAGGACAGACTGAGAGAGTTGGGGCTGTTCAGCCTGGAGAAGAGAAGGTTGTGTGGAGACCTCAGAGCAACCTGCCAGGAGCTGAAGGGGCTCCAGGGAAGCTGCAGAGGGATCTGTGTGAGGAACTGCAGGGACAGGGCAAGAAGTAATGGGGAAAAATTGAAAGAGGGAAATTTAGGCTGAGTATCAGAAAGAAACTTTTCCTGTGAGGGTGGTAAGACACCAGCACAGGTTGCCCAGGGAGGCTGTGGCTGCTCCAACCCTGACAGTCCTCAAACCAGGTTGGCTAAAGCCTTGAGCAACCTGCTCTGGTGGGAGGTGGCCCTGCCCAGGGCAGGGGGTTAGGGCTGGAGGATCTCTAAGCTCCACTCCAACCCCTTAACAAGCTATGACTCTATGATCCTAACCCACAGCATAGGGATGAAGAGCACTTGCCTGGTTTGTGTGTATTTTCAAACCTTCTCTCCAAAATGACAGCATGTGCAGGACCAGAGCATGAAGCACCAAAACCAGGAGGAAAGGAGAGGGAAGAACTAGAATTCCAGCCCTGCTGTCACACCTGTGACACGACGGTCCAAACAGGAGTGAGCAGAGGAGCAAGCAGAGCCACGGGCTGTGTCCTAATCCTGCTGTCCAGCGCTGCTGCAGTAGCCAGGATACAAAATACAGGGATTTCTCCAAAGAAAGGGAGCACAGGGCACCCGCAGGACACTCCTCAGCGCTGCAGCTCCCCGGGAGAAGCTGCAGATTCCCGGACACAGCAACGAGGAGGAAACTGCAGGCAGATTGTGCCATCTAGCTACAGCACTCGGAGCCGCGATGCTGTGCTGGGTTTCCTGCC
>NW_008673987.1:0-1007 GCF_000695815.1 Acanthisitta chloris | reverse complement strand
GGCAAGGGGAGACCCTGGGGCCTTTCCCCACACTGGGGGAGTCTCTGTCTGGTGGGGAGGTCAGAGCCTGATCCATGCGCAGGGTGGAGGGAGAGCCTGCTCAGGGCTGGGCCAGAGTTGTCTCCTATGAGACAGAGACAGGTCAGTGGCAGAGAGCTTTATTTTCCATGTTTACAAGCCTGGAGATGCTTAGCGGTACTCTCCATTGCCCATGTTCATGTTATTGCTAGTGTGCTGCAGAGCTTATTGTGTGCCCATGGCAACCCTGGCTTACTCCTCACCTGCTCTATGTACAGCAGAACATGGTTTGTGTTCACCTCTGTCCGTTGGATCTGGTGAAACCAGGTGTTTGAAAGCTGGAAACAGGAGACATGGATGAGGTTGCTACCTGGAGGAAAGTTAGTCCAACCCCCCAAACTTTCCTTCCACCACTAGAATCTCACCAGGTGGGTATTGAGAAATAAAGCATAGGCAGAGTACTTCCCAGGGGACTTGCCCAACACTCTTCTACAAAGTCCTGTATGCTAAGTCTTCCCCCAGTTCCCACCATATCATGCTCTTGCTCTTCCTTGACACAAAAATGGAGTGAGGGACCAGCTTTGTCACAGCTGTGATGTATCTACAAAGGCTCCTGAATCCCTGAAATTAGATCTGCTGCTCTCTTTCCAGCTCTTGGTCTCAGGACAAGCTGCACATATATTTGAATAAGTGCAAGCTAACACAAGTGCTTGAGGGGTGGGAAGGGAATGCTGCTGCTAGCAATCCCTCATTCATCCCTCCTCCAGACCTGAGGGATGGAAGACCAGGAGGAAAAGATGGACAGGTAGGACAGTGGAGAAGATACTAGGAATTAAATACTAGAATTAAATACTCCTTTAAAACAGCAAATAGATGGTATGTATTAAGGATAGATATATTCAAAGAAATGCTTCAGACAGCATCCTACCTTTCTCACTGAGGACTTTAAGGGGATGAATCCTGACAGCATCTTCACATCAACAATCACC
>NW_008673986.1:0-7222 GCF_000695815.1 Acanthisitta chloris | reverse complement strand
AAGGGGAAAGGGAAGGGGAAAGGGAAGAGGCTTTACCTGCTGAGCTGAGCTGATCCGTAACTGCCGATTCTCCTCCTTCAAAATTTCCAGCTGCTCTGTCTTATCATGGTCCACATGAGCTAAGTTTTCCACTTCCTTCTCATAATTCAACACTTGAGACTGGGGAAAAAAGAAGATCATTCATTCATCTGTTCTCTCAAGAGCTTCCTAAGTTGCAACATGACACTTTTAGTCTGGCAAATCAGAGAAGAAAGAGGAAAAGCAGAGACTCTGCAGCCAGAGGGTTTATCCCACAGTTCTGGGTCTCCTATGTCCCAAACTGAACCATTTCCAAACTATCTTCTCCCTCCACATCCCTCCCAACTCCCAGTACTGTTTTCACCCAAGGTCTGAACACCATTTTAGGATGTTTTCCAAAACAGAAGTGTTTCTGCCTGGATTCTTGGCTGGCAAGAGGTAAACACCAGGCTGGGACTGGTCACTCAATGAGCATGCAGAGGGCATAACTTTAGGGAATAAAATCCTTACATTTTCTCTTAGCTCATCCCTCTCTACCCTTCCTTCAGAATACAGATTTCTGGAGGTTTCCTGGAGATGAAATCAGATCTGTATGTCATTTTCCTGAAGAACCCAAGTCATCAATAAAGAAACTCACAGACTTGCTCAGGATTGCTCAGAAGGAAACTGATCCCACCAGAGACAGTTCCTGCAAGCAATGCACAGCAGCTCTGGGTTTGCTACCTGCAGCTGATCCATGTGATCCAAGGCTGTTTTCAGTCTGTTTTCCAGGTGCTCCTTGTCAGAGGTCGCAGTCTGGATTTGCTCTTGGAGTCTATTCAGAACAACCCAGAACACAGCAAATGTTCACAGTGGGAATTCAATCCATAAAGGCAAAGAGTTTACATGAAATCCTGTTAGGAGCTATGTTGGAAATGCACTTACTGGTGCAGTTCTGCCTCTCTGCAGTCACCCTGCTCCTTTAGCTGCTGATTTTCCACTTTCAGGGAATTCAGCTCCAGCTCCAGTTTCTCTGTGTTGCTCCTTAAAGACTCCAAACTGTTCTGCAGCTCCTGAAAATCACAGGGAGGGAAATAGGAGGGAAATGGCACCCAAGCAATAATCCTCCCTGCAGTGGAGCTGCCAAACCCCTCAAATACAACACTACCAGGCAGCACATCCAAGGAGGAATATCTCCTCTTTTCATCCTCTTTCAGACCCTGGTTCATTTATATTAAACCCTGAGCAAAACTGAAGGAGGAAAAGATAATGACAATGTGATTTTCAGCACACAAAACATTTTTGAACACACTCTGCATGTTCCTGACTCCTGTGTCTGCACATGTCTCTTGTTCATCCTGATTGGTTTTATATCCCAGTGAGATTTGGTAAAGGATTGAACAGATAATATGGGGAGAAGAAACCTCTTTAATTTTCTCCTGGAAGCATTCAGTGGAACAAGACTTGACTCAGTCCCTTTTCATCTTTCAGACTTCATTCTTCTGCTTTAATACTCTTTGGTTTACCTGGGTCTTCTTGAGCTCTTCCTGCAGATCCAGGTTTTGTTTCTGGAGAGTTGCACAATTTGCTTTCAGCTCCTCATTTTCTTTATGCAGATTTTTGTTCCGTAGTTCAATCTCTTCCACTTCTCCCTGGCAAGCAACAAAGTAGGTTGGTCAGAACAGAAGCCCTAAAAAGCCACATTCCAAAGAGCCCAGTGTGGAGAGCTAGGAAAGATGAGCTGTGCAAAGGGAACACCATGTCCCTCCCTGTGCTGTCACTACCAGCACAGCCCAGGCTGCTCTTCACTCTCCACGTCACTCCAAGGCTGATCATCAACCCAAAGCCTGAGGACAGAGCACATCCTGATCTTTGGAGATGCTCAATGACTTCTGTGCCCACAGAGGTCAGCAGAGTCTGGGGCTTTTGGCTTGGATTAGACCCATGTGTGCAGAGGAGTCTCTAAGCAAAGACACTGGGGAATAAGTGATTGGCTTCACAGCACCTTAGTTATTGGAGTCATGGAATGGTTTGGGTTGGAATGAGCTCAAAGCTCATCCATTCCACTCCCTGCTATAAGCAGGGACACCTTCCACCAGCCCAAGTTGCTCCAAACCCCATCCAACCTGGCCTGGAACACTCCCAGCAGGGATGGAGCAACCACAGCTTCTCTGGGCAACTTGTGCCAATGTCTCAACACCCTCACAGGGAAGGATTTATCCCTAATATCCAATCTAAACCTCCTCTCTGTCAGGCTGAAGCCATTCCCCCTTGTCCCTGTCCAGTAATTATCCCTGTGCTTACCCTCACTCCCATCTAACAGCAGCTCTTTCCTTTATGACCTTTTCACTTCAAAATACCCCAAATGCCCTGAAAAACTATGGGTTAAGTCACTCCCTGTTCCAAGGAGCTCACAATTTACATGGTAAATGGCAGGAAGAGAAACAAAGGCTCAAATCTGTGTGACAGATGAGTAGCAAAGCCAAGAATAGAATCCAAGTCTGCTGAGCTCCAGTTTGGCATGCAGGTTATGGGATCACTCCATGTGAGCAGTGAGGATGTGCCAAGACAAGCTGGAGCAGGAAAAAGCAGGGCAAGAGAGGACACATACCTGTGTGGTAACCACCAGGATATCATCCTCAGTCTCTGCTCTGAACTGGAAAGGCACACTGGCCCCTCTGACCACTCCATCCTGGTCCACATAGCAGAACTGGTAGTACTCATCATCTTTGGGTAGGTAATAAGCTTCAGACAAACACAACAACCTTATCAGACACAGCTTGGAATGATTCAAGCCTCTTAATTCTAGCACAGACTGTGAGAAGCTTAGAAAACTGCCACATCCCAGTTGAGGATTGTTCCTGCTCCATTAGGAGCTCCTTGTGTCAGTGCTAACAACACAACACCACTCCTCAGGAAGGCAGGATTTAAGAGATTCCAAAAGTTATGATTTAGGAGGGAATTTGAAAGAAGTCTCCCAAAACATGGTCCTACAGCTATCCTGGAATTCCCAGTGTTGTGTTTATTGGTGGCAGTGAAGTGGGAGGCTGTGTGTTCCCTGAGGGATCCAAGCTCCCAACTCACCTTTGAACTGGATGTGCTGCTGCACAGCAGTGTCACTGTGGACATCAGCAGGCAGAGGGGCCCACATGAATGTGTAATATTCCCTGGTGGTTTTCCATCCCACCTGCAACAGCAAAATTGGTGCATGGCATCAAACAGCTCCTAGGGACATGGAGCTTTAATTCCACAGAGATCAGTAACTGGGAAGATTTTTGAAGTGATTTCCTGACTTCTAAGGGTTGTGGTCTATGCTTGAAAGGATAATAATGGAATGGTTTGGGTTGGAAGGAGGTTAAAGCTCATCCATTCACTCCCTGCCATGGGTAGGGACACTTTCCACTAGCCCAGGTTGCTTCAAGCCCCATCCAACCTGGCCTGGAACACTGAAGTGTTTGATTAGCTCTGAAGCTGTTCAGGACACAACAGTTCAGGCACTTTGTCCCTAACAGCACAATGAAGATGTTCCATTACACAATATTACTATGGGAAAAAAATTCTCCATCCCTCTTTTATCAAATTCCAAGCTCTTTATTTCTGCTTGTTGCTGCTTCCATGTGGTTCCACAGATCCACTTACCCTGAAGATGCCCACCCAGTCCTTCCCACGAGGAATGATGTTGGGTGTAAGGGTGTAATAACAGGTTATGTCTGCTCCAGGAACATAAAACTTCTCCACACTGTTAAAGACCACCTGGGAGAAGAGACAGCTGTCCAAGAAGACAGCAGAAGTGGGAGGCTCCTCAGAGGTCTCATCCATCATGGAAGTCTGCAAGAGGAAAAAGTAAAGAGATTATTTTACCTCCAGATGCTTCCAATGTGGTTGTGGCCATGAGGGTATGAAAGGTGTGGAATGGGAGTTGAGGGTTTACTGCTCCAACAGCAGGACAAGTACAAACAGCAGGTTATAATTTATCCTGCTCCAAGGTTTGGGCAGTCCCAGTCCCACCACACTGCACCTGCACTGGGTGACTGTGGGGGCACACACAGGATAACTGGTGTTCTGCATTCAAATCCATAGAATCCACAGAACAGAATCTCCTGAGCTGGAAGGGACCCACAGGGATCATCCAGTCCAACTCCTGCACAGGACACCCCAAAATCCCACCCTGTGCCCAAACACTCCTGGAGCTCTGTCAGCCTTGGGGCTGTGCCCACTGCCCTGGGAGCTGTTCAGTGCCCAAACACCTCTGGGGGAAGAACCTTGTCCTGATATCCAACCTAACCCTGTCCCAGTGCCCAAACACCTCTGGGGGAAGAACCTTGTCCTGATATCCAACCTAACCCTGTCCCAGTGCCCAAACACCTCTGGGGGAAGAACCTTGTCCTGATATCCAACCTAACCCTGTCCCAGTGCCCAAACACCTCTGGGGGAAGAACCTTGTCCTAATATCCGCCCAACCCTCCCCTGACACAGCTCCAGCCCTTCCCTGGGTCCTGTCACTGGTCACACAGAGCAGAGGTCAGTGCTGCCCCTCCATATCTCCTCATGAAGAAGCTGCACACCCCTGAGGTCTTCCCTCAGTTTCCTCTTCTCCAGCTGCACAAACCAATCACCCTCAGCCTCAGCTTCCCCTCCAGCCCTTTCCCCATCCTCATGCTCCTCCTTTGGACACTCTCCAACACAATGACTCAACCTCCAAACACAGCATCTTTCCTCTTCAGCATCCTGTCTCCAAGGGAAGAGGTACCTGGCTGAGCTCTGCTCCCATGGGAGAGGAGATCCTGCCCAGGCTGTGGGAGCTGTGTGTCCCCAGCCTGTGTCCCCAGGCTGTTATAGCCTTGCTACACGTGACAGCTGAGCTGGAACTGCAAGATGACTCCCAGCACTGAAATGAACCCACTGCACGACAGCAGGGTCAGCAAATAGCAGGAAAGCTTGTGGAGTTCTCTCCATGGAAAACTTTATGGCCTGGTGTGGCACTACAAATCACACAATGTAAATCTGGAGTAAAGGCATGGATCCAAGCAGTATCCCAAGTGCCAGGAGCATGGGCAGGGCTGGAAAGAGGCACTAAATCACCCTGCAGGCACTAGGCTCAGCCCTGGCAGTGTGACAAGGGGCTGGGAAAACCCTACAGCCAATCCCAGACAATGCCATCCCAGGAATCCAAAGCAGGAACTCCTCAGCTGGTCTGAGTGAGAAGGAATGACCTCAGAGCAGAGGGAAAGTTCATATTGAACAGACATCCATCCTGCTGATAATGAAAAACAAACCCAGTGATCATGGACATCCATCCTAGTGACCATGGACAACCATTCCAGTGATCATGGACAACTATTCCACTGCAACATTTCAAAGAATCATGGAATATCCTGAGCTGGAAGGAGCATTGATCCTGCCCAGGACACCTCAACAATCCACCCTGGGCCTCAGAGTGTTGGCCAAACACTCCTGGAGCTCTGTCAGCCTTGGGGCTGTGACACTGCCCTGGGGAGCTGTTCAGTGCCCAAACACCTCTGGGGGAAGAACCTTGTCCTGATCTCCAACCTAACCCTGTCCCAGTGCCCAAACACCTCTGGGGGAAGAACCTTGTCCTGATCTCCAACCTAACCCTGTCCCAGTGCCCAAACACCCTTTGGGGAAAGAACCTCTTCTGAAAACCAGGCAGGAGTTTAGACTAAGACTTCAATGATTTGCTTGGAATGGAAAAAGTATCCAAAGGTGGAATGAGCCACCAACTACTGCACTGCCACAGCTGCCTTGGAGGATGAGGAATTCCTCCTGCTGGGAGCAGAAGGCAGGGCAGATCCTGGGAATGGACGTGGCAAAATCTTCTAGAACATCCAGGGCTGTAGTTTCACTTTTAGTTATTGCAGAAAAACACATGACAAGGTGTGATTCATCCAAGCTTTGCCTGGCTGATGTCATCCTGCCCTGCCCTGCTGGACCTTCTGATCTGCAGTTCCTGAACTCCAGAGATCTCCTGAGAGCCACCAGAGGGGGGAAAATACAAATAAACCATAAACTAAATGTAAAGACAACACCTTAATAACGTTATTGCATCACCCTGGGACTGGAGCCCTTGGTGCCATAAGTAACTTTTAAAGAAAATGATGTCTGGATGCAACAAAATTATTCTACTAGAAAAGATGCTGGGTTTGGTGAAAATCTTTGTGATCTTGAAGGAAGCAAACTGCACAGAGAGTATAGGGACTTGACTTCCAGGAGAAACCAAGCAGGAACAAATTATCCACATCCCGTTTTCATTACCAAACAGCTCCTAAGTCATCGGGGAGGGCAGGAGAAGCCCCCGGGGCTGGTGGAGCCCCAAGGACAGGGACAGGGACAGCCACACCTCGGGGTGATGAAGCATCACTACAGCTCACCCGGAGCGGAATAACCCACATCTCCTCTCTCCTCGGGGCTTCCCTAGGGGTTTTTCCTTCTTTTCCGCTGTTTCCTTCATCATCCTGCAGCGTCCCGAAGTCGTGGAGCGACACGGATTTCTCCTTCCCATGGGACACTCCTTTCCAGCCGCTGCTGGACACCAGGACACAAGCAACCCCCAGGAGGGTCCCGGAGGCTGGAGAGGAGCAATCCGGGATGCTCCCACCGCTCCCAGTCTAGATCCCCCGGGAAACGAAAGTCAAAGTGTCGCTGCCACTTGGTACCAGCCCTGGTACCCTCTGCGACATCCCGGGGAGCATCACACCCCGGGGGGAGACACCAGACCCCGATCCTGTCCCATCCCCCGAGACACTCACCGAGGGCACGGCTGGAAGGCTCCGCAGCTGCCGGGAACAGGAGGAGGATCGGGAACAGGCGGAGCCGTCGGGATCCCCTGCCCGGGCCACCCCCGGGCGGTGCCGCCGCGCTCATGGGACTCGTAGTTCGGGACGGAGATGTCGCCGCAGGGAAACACCGGGGACAGAGGGGTCGGTAAAGAGGGAAGTTAAATCCTGGGAATGAGCTGCGGCTTCGGGAAGAGCCGTTCGCACTCATCCTCCCCGGGAATCGGGACATCCCGGGGATCGGGATACCTGGGGATAGGGATACCCGGGGATAGGGACACACCGGGAACCGGGAGATCCCGGGGATCGGGATCCCCTGGGATAGGGATACCCGGGGATAGGGATATTCCGGGGATAGGGACACACAGGTAATAGGGACATCCCGGGGATCGGGATACCCGGGGATAGGGATATTCCGGGGATAAGGACAT
>NW_008673985.1:0-2132 GCF_000695815.1 Acanthisitta chloris | reverse complement strand
GCATTTCCAGAGAGGCCTGGACTGGGAAATAGTTGCCTGATTTGGCAGTGAGAGGAGAATGTTTGAACCTCCCTTTTCTCCATTGTCTTCAAAAGGAGGGCAGGTGCTCACCATAGACACTTTCTACTTCTGCCCTGGGTTTGGGGGTTGCTCAGCAGCAGGAAACCAGGGGCGGTTTAAGTGTGAAGTGAAAACCAAGATGCACCTCTCAGAAATGGCTCTTCCCCCTCTGTGTCACATACATTGTGACTCTAAGGTAGAAGCAGCACTCTGCTAACTTCTTACAGTAGAGAGCTGATGTAGCTGGAAGGAAACAGACACTTGGCATACAACCCTTTCCTCAGGTGTTCGGCTCATCCCTCAGGCTGTAGAGAACAACTGGGAAAAAAAACCTTTGAAAATGCTGCAGATGTCGTGTTTCCCAACTGCAACTCTCTTTCTTCTGCTTCTCCCGTGCTTCCTTGGTCAGAATGGTATGTACAGCATAAATACTATTGCATTTCACAAGTTTCAATAGTTGTTGTTGCTGTTTGGAGCCACTACAGGACTGGGATGAATATAGATGTGCACTAGGGAAATAATTATTGGAAGTGTAGTAAACCCTTGCTAGTAGTATCTATTTCTGAATATTTCTGTAGTTACTGAGAGCAAAAGGAGGTGGCACACTTAGGGAAAGCAAAGTGTCAGTCTCTGAGAGGAAAAGGCTGAGGAAAAAATGTCTCCAAACCATCAGCCCTTTGTTCCCCATGACCATTGACAAAAACTGGAAAGGTTTAGAACTTGAGAAAAAAATATTATCCATAAATCAGCAGGTCTGCAGGGAAGGTGCAGTGAAACTCCTGTGTTGTAAAAGGAACATCCTCAAGTTTGGTCAGGCTGGATTGACCTACTTTATTTAAATTCCAGCAATCTAGTCTTTCTGTGTTTGAATTCTATGTTTGTTCCCTTCTTGAAAGAAATTGTTCTAAGTACGTAGAGATCCTTCATTTGCTTGTCAACATTGAACAATTCAGCCTTTTCTAAACTATGTTTTGTCCTCTATTTAATTTTTCTCAGTTTTTTTCTAATGCAATTTCTTTAGTTGTTTCCTGTTAGCTCTCTCTGTTCCTCACTATTCATGGCATGAGTACTTAGTGCTCAGTTTCTTTTGATACTGAGGTCAGTAGAGAGCTCACAGGGCTTCATTATATATTTCTCTACCTTTGTTTTTTTGGTATAGATTGGAGTTATTCCTTCTGCAGTCCTGCTTCTAAGAGGCTAAATTACCCAGTTTTCTGATGTTTCTAAGCTTTCTTTTCTTTATGAAGAAAACAAAAGTTCTCATTTTCTTCCATTCCCAACCATTTTTTCTTACCTTTGAATTCCAGATTTAGATCTTCAACCAGCTCCAATTATCAGGCTGAGTTCAGTGAAGTTTGTATTTTGAGAACTAATAGGATCATTCTGGGAATTTACAGAGCAAACTACATTTTCTGCATGAGTGGCAGAAGCCACTTTTTTGCCAAGGCCTTAGCAGCTTTGGGAAGGTGCTGAGTGGCACAGATCAATGAGCATGAAAGGCACTAGAGGTTTCAGGGCAGCCAAGAGATGATATATAAAGGATAGCAAAGCTAAGGTCCAGTCTTGCAGTGTGGTTCTGTTGGTGGAGTAGTTGGTTTTGAAAACTACTTTGATATTAATAGATCCAGAAGAACTCTGGTATTACAATGCGAATTGCATTTCTTATTTCTAGGTGAAGGAAACGAACAGTCGCCAGATGTTCTCAGTGTTTGGGAAGGAGGCTCCATCACCATCACCTGCCCAATGAGTGGTTTAGGAAATCAAGTGGGAATGCACTTGCAAACTAGAGGGAATGTTAATGTGCTATATGTTGCCAAGGACAATTCTTCACGGAAACATCCTGCTTTTGCTAATCGCCTTGAATATTCAAAGGAGGGAAAGAATCTCAGGATAACTCTGCACAATGTACAGAAATCTGATAGCAATTCCTACCAATGCGTTGAGTATGTTGTAGTCAATGACCGTCACAGGGTTCTGCATGAGAAGACAACCATAGTAGTGGTGAAAGGTATTGCAATTCCACCCTTTGTGTCATGAATTATTGAATACAGATGAATATTGGAAAGATATAT
>NW_008673984.1:1103-12841 GCF_000695815.1 Acanthisitta chloris | reverse complement strand
CTAAAATTCTATGATTCTGTGAATCTAAAGTTGCATAAGTCATATCAAATCAGTCATGAAAACAGGGAATGAGTTCTCTGTGAAGCTGCACATGTTATAAAGTACTGCTGAAAATAATTGCATGTCACGATCACTTAAAACATGAGCCTCTTCTATGAGTTTTTCTGTCCCTGAGGACACCTGATGAATTTCTAGAATGTTAGGTGAAATGTTAACTTTTGTCCAACACCACTAGTTAAAACAGAGTTTGTAGGTTTGCACGTATAGTGATCTGTTTCTTGTCACTTGTGTTTGCTGTGTTAGAAAGTGTAAAGTGCAGAATTCCTGTGCTTAGATTTATAGCATTAGGTAGAAGCTGCCAAGGAAGCATTTTTCCAACCTGAATCACACTGTGCCAAAGGCAGAGTCATGATGTGTGTTCATAATTAACCGATCTCATGGCTGTGGCTGGTGGTGGCAGTGATTTGTGTGCTTCCCTCAGTACCAATTATTAACCTGACAGCCCAATAGAAAGTGGTATAAATATAGGGATTAGGCATTTGACTGAATTTTGGTGCTGATGCTTCAGCATCTGACTGGCTGCAGGAATTTCAAGGCCAGGCTGCATGAGGCCTTGAACAACCTGATCTGGTGAGGAGGTGTCCCTGCCCAGGGCAGGGGGTTGGGACTAGATGGTCTGTAAGGTCCATTCCAACCCTTAAATTCCATGATTCTATGATTTAGTGGCCCATCAGGGGTAGAAGTGGGTCTTGTTTTGGAGAAGCCACACACTTCTTTAGACTGATTATTTACCTGCCTCTGGGAGAGTGGAAAAGGGATGAGACTGCAGAAGACTCAAGACACTTTGCATGTTGTGATGGAATACTGTGGTAGCAGCTGGGCAGAGGAATAATTTCACAGAATCCCAGAGTCAGTGAGGGTGGAAGGGACCACAGAGGGTCATCTAGGCCAATCTCCCTACTCCAGCAGGGCCACTCTAGACCACACGGCTCAGGGATGTGCCCAGAGGGTTCTGGGATATCTCCAGTGAGGGAGAATCTATGACCTCTCTGGGCAATCTGTTCAGTGCTCAGTGACTGCAGAGGGAAGAAGTTCTTCCTTGTGTTCGGGTGGAACTTCCTGGGCATCAGGTTTTGCTGTTGCCTCGTTTTCTTGGTTTTCCCCACTGAGCAGAGTCTGATCATCCTCTTGGCACCTCCTGTTCATGGACTTGAATCCATTAAATTCATTACTGAAGTCCCCTTAATTTCTAAGTATATAGACTGGGTAGGACCAACTGCTGCACTTAGTCCTCCCCCTGTGCCTTCCCATGTGTGCTCTGCTACCTGCAGGACAGAAGATGTTTCAGCCTTCCCCTTACACCTGCTTTCCTGTGGCATATGAAAAAGGCAGAACAGCTTTTTCTCTCCTGGCTGGTGCCTCCTACACATTAAACTCGCAGGTGAATCAACAGTGTTTGCCTTTTGCTGGCTGCCAGCACCTGCATTGGAAGCTGCTGAGGTTTGGACTGGCCTCCACAAGGATGTGCTCCCACAGGAGCAGTAGCAGAACCTGCTGCCCATGGTCCCATGAGAGCAGCAGAGGAGCACATAGCAGCTGGTGGGCTGTGTGTCCTGACTCAGACACTTGGCAGTTGCATCTGCTGTGAGCTCAAGGATGTCTGGCAAGCATCCACCACCCCTGGCCTGTCCTGCTGGAGCTGGAGAGTTTTGCTGAAGTGGTAGTGCTGCTCCATCTGTGCCCAGAGCTGCCTCTGAAGCTGAACTCTCTGGCTGACTGAATACAGGGGGGGACTTCGCTGTGCAGTCACTGAGCACTGAACAGATTGCCCAGAGAAGTCATGGATTCTCCCTCACTGGACGTGTTCCAGACCCATCTGGACACAATCCTGAGCCATGTGCTCTAGGGTGGCCCTGCTGGAGTAGGGAGGTTGGACCAATGACCCACTGTGGTCCCTTCAGACCTCACTGATCCTGTGACTGCAGTAGGGAACCAGAGCAATGCCAGTTGCATGCCCTTCCAAACCTACAGGCAATGAGAAAGGGGAGGGAACAAGCTGTAAAAAAGCCAGAAAATGTCAGTAAGATCTATGTGTCTTTTCTTACTCTTAGGGTGTTTCAATTATTTGTTTATGGCATGAGAAATTACTTCGGCCGCTGAGGAATTGTTGCATGAAGAGAAGTAGGTTAGTGGGCTTTGTCAGCAGTCAAAATGAGTCCCAGCAGCTTGGTTATCTGAGGGTTACTTTGTATTAACGGATCTACAGAGAGGAAAAATGAGGCTGGTCGGATGTTCGGTGCCTGTTTTCCTCCCTCTCAACCATCCTTGCCCTGTTCCCTAGACTGAGAGTCCAGTGTGGTGTCTATAACCACTTTTATTTTTTCATGTGCTTGTTTTGTTGTTGGGGCTTAGTGATGATGAGCCCAACATCACTTCTGAAAAACCTAGTCAATTAAAACATGACACATGAAAATATGTGCTATTGTCTAATGTGAGGGAGGCACTAAAAGCTTCTGGATGTGTTGACAGGTGAGAAACTCCTAGGTGCAGCGAGCAAGGTAAATTAGCAAGGGAAAAGTATCTCCTCAGGCTCTTTCTATGAGTCATCAAAGAGATGATTTTTTTGAGATAATGAAGTCATTAACAAGGAGTCATCTTCTGAAATGTTACCAGGAGAGACAAGGCAACCTTTCCAGAGAGTTTGGCTTAGTATTTCCCCCTGTTAAATGAGCACTTCAGCCTTGCTGCAGAGTTGGGATGTGTGTTCCTTGGTATCTGGTTTGCTTCTCATTGTAACCCTTAACATTGCAAAGGAGACAGACTGCTGGGTGGGATCTCCTAGGAGGGTTTTACTCCAGAGGTGTTTTCAGGGAAGAGAGACTAAAGAATGGGATGTTGACTGAAACCAAAAGTTTTAGGGTTGTGCCCAGCTGGTGATTTTTTTCTGTTTTAAAGGACTACTGAGAGCATTTAGGATCTCTGTGAATGCAGGAATATGTGTTTGTTTGGGGAGAAAAGCAGTCAAAAAGGGTTAGGTATAAAAGGTGACTCAAGTTTGTGTTTGTTTGTTTGGTTGGGATTTTTTTCCAGGTCTTATCAAGAAATACTGGAAAGAAAAACTTTGGAGAAAAATTGAAAAGAAATATACATTATGTTGGGGTGTTATTGTCTCAGAATAGGCAGTAAAATAATTCCTAATGAAAAAAAATATTACTACTGCACTTTTATTTGTCAGAATTCTTTCTAAACTTATGAGCAGTTTGAATAAACGACTTCATTTTGGAGCCTGCAGAACGAGCCAAGCGCAGTTGCTGTTCCCTGCAGTCTGCACTGCTCTTGTCCTGTGCAAAGTGTGTGGCTGTGTGTTGGTTTAACATATCTCTTGGCTAAGGTTTTTTCACCAGAAGCATCTCCTCTATTTTCATTACAGTGAGGTGCCTGTGCATGTACTTGTTCCTGAGACCTTCATTTATGTTCACAAGTTAGTGATACTGATACTTTATCTCTCTCAGTAACAAACACTCCCAACCCTTTCTTTGTGCAGCTCCAGAAGCTTCTCACCATCCCTGGAGGTGTTGAAGAGGCATCTCAAACTGGTGTTGGAGAATATGGTTTACAGTTTAGGGGTTACAGCAGTGACAGGTTAAGGGTTGGACTTGATGATCTGAGAGTTTTTTTCCAACCTTGATGATTCTATGGTTTAGGGTTTAGAGCAGTGGACAGGTTAGTGGTTGGACTTGATGACCTTAAAGGTCTCCTCCAACCTTGATGATGATTCCATGATTTTCAGCATTTTCTTTCTCTGTATTCTGGAGTGGTGCCTACTCACAGAAGTATCTGCCAGTAGAACCTACTCAGTAGTACATGGAATATTCCAAGTATTTTGCAACCTATTTATCTTCCTACCCTTCTTTCCTTTTCCCCTTTTTATTTGCTATATGGAAGGAACTCTTCTCCCTGACCAGCTCCAGCTGGCTCCTCAGACCCCCTGTTTGAGCAAATTGAATTTCTAGCTCCATCAAACTGTTCAGCTGCTTATGTTTGTTCCTGTCCTGGGCTGAGTTCAGCTCCTCACTGCTCTGGAGGCCTGAGGGACGCGTTGCAGGCAGGATCCATCCAGCTGCTGATGGACGTGGCTGGCTGCACGTGTGGGAGCAGAAATCCAGTCCCTATTTTGCCACAGGCTGCTGTGGCAGCCCCAGGCAGGATTTTTAGCTTCCCTGTGTCTTCCTAAAGTGAAGTGAGAATCACAAAACTTGCTGATCTTCAGGATAGAAGCAAGTTGTGTGATATTCTGTTCGGGGTTGTAGAAAGTGTGCAGTTAAGATGAGTTTGATGGAGGTTGAAGTTGAATTTCTCAGCAGCACCAGCTTCAGGAATAAAAGTTCACACATCCTGAAAGTTGGCAGCAACTGGTCCCATGACCTAACATGTAGCTCTGGGTTGCTGAGCTTTTTCCTGGATTGGCTCTGCTGCTCTCGTTTCAAGGTGTTTTTACAGTAACCACAGAGACAAAAACTTTCTATGCAGAGCCCAAATATCAGAATGGGAGGGAAGACAAATGGTCAAGGGGAATTTTGTCATAGGGCTCTGGGTAGTGCACCAGGTTAGCTGGAGATTTCCATCCAAAGCTTTTATTTTGGCTGCTTCTCTGTGACCCTCTTGGAGAACAAAATAATTCCTCACTTTAATTTGAAATATGTATGTATATTTGAAAGCAGGTCTTCTAAACTGTTTCTCCTTAGGACCACATAATGGGAAAATCTTGGATTTTTTCTGCAGGAAAAGTCAAGTAGTCACAGAATTATTTGGATGAGTAAAGGTAGAGGAGGAAAATCAAAGTAATCAGACAGAACAGCTCTAAACCTGCATAGTTTATGATGCTCTCCTTGTTTTTATGAGGCAAAACCAGCCAAGATCTCCATAAAAAAATATTCTAGTGATTCAAAATAGTGATTTTGAAATGGAAATTATAACTTTTTGATTTATTTTTTTCCAGTTGAACATGAAATTCCTTTCCAGTGAAAGAAGGGGAAAGGAAGCAAATGAATAAAGGAAAGACTTGCCAACAGGTGATAAGCTTCGGAGGGCTGGAAATAGCTATGAGAAGTTCAGTCTCACTATAGGAGAAAATGTTACCTGTTCTCCTTTTCCCCTACTGCCAACTGAAAGGAGAGGGGAGTGATTTTATTTTTCATGATTAATTTTGCAGCATTGGACAGGACAGGGACTCCAGGCTGTTCTCAGCTGGATAGCAAACAGTAGAGCTATTCTTCTGGTCTGAAAACCCTGACCTCGTAGGCAAAAGTGATCCAAGTGCTTCCAAAACAGGCACATGTGTATGCTGCAGTACTTTGTCTCTCAGGGATACGAGATGCGTGCTCCACCAGCTGAAGAGTGAGTGAGAGCAATGTAGAGTTCCAGAACAAAAGGCAGGAACCTGCACCTCATCACAAGAATTTTAGCCACCCCGGTGTTTTTTTTGCTTAGAGAAGCTAATGTCAATATATTTTAGGAAGTAGAGCAGAAAGCTTCTGATCTTCATCTCCTCACTGCTTGTAGTCTCTGGTGGACACTTTAAATACTTTCCCTGTCTTTAATGCACTTACAAATACTAAATCACTCTACTGCATCAGTATGAAAATGAACTTGTCTCTATTCAGCTACTGAAGTACAGAAATCAGGATGGAGATGAAAATGAAGTACACAATCACTTGGCTTTACTCTCATTTTCCCTTGCTAGTGCAGCGTGTTTGGAATGTTCACAAGGAACATTGAAGTTTAAACATGACTATGAAGTGAGGGGCGGATTTGATTTCACTTCTGGCTGCACTACTTTTTGCTTGTAGACGGTTTTCCTTGTTGAGTTGAGCAGGAGAAGTCCCAGCCACTGCCAGCTTCTCTCCACAGGAACATCAGGTAGCAGTGAAGTAAGTCTTGCAGAGCCCATTGGCAGGGAAAAGGATGTGCTGCTTTTCCCCACAGGATTAAGAAGAAGACACAGCCTCGGAGCAAACCTTCATGCTGCTGTTGTAGTAGGATTAGGAGAACAGTTAGCCACACCAAGGTATTGGCAGTAAGGGCTTTGGTCTCTGTTGTAAATGCTTTGTGATGAGTTTAGCAGGGTTGGACAGGACAGGGAAGCTGGACTGACTTGCTGGCTGATGCTGCAGTGGCTGTGTCCCTTAGGGCTGCCAGGAGAGATGGATACACTCCTTTTCCTCATGGATGTTAACGACACTGCTCCTTTTGGGGTGAGCTGTAGCCCATTCTGGCCCAGCTGGTTCCCAGTGTTGGCTCCTGCTGGGACTGGCTGCAGGACAGCTGGGGCTGGCACACGAGAGGGAGTGGGACCAGGGCCAGACCACAGCTATTAACAGCAGCAGCGATTTGGGCCGTGCTGCAGAGACTGTTAACCACAGCCCCAAGGTGTGGTTTCACATCAGAGCTGGACTGACCTAGAGGAGGGTGGAGGATGAGTGGGGCTGGCCTTAGCTGGCTTGCCCAGTCTGCAGCCTGGCTCCCTGTCTTGTCTCTGCTCTTGGAGCAGTGGTGTTGGCATGATGTACAGTCCAATGCACTTCCCTCTCACCTCCTATGTCCACATGCTGATGTAACACTAACATATCTTTGTACAGAGAAAATGCTTAAAGAATATTGTTTTCACAGTAGAACTCTGTGCAACCTAAACATGGGCCCCTTTTGCATCACCCTGGCCTTTAATAAATTGCCTGATGGGTTTCCCAGGGTCCCATCTCATACATCACAGAACAGAATGTGCTTGCTGAGGAAGGGAGAATGCAGGATTTTTTGACTGCTCTTTGATTTCTGGCCTTGTTTCTTATTTAAGATTTCATCATCCAATTGTGTTTCGAAGGCAGAGTAAGTTCCTTCAGCTTCTTATGAGCTTCCTATGGCTTTCATCCCAGTAATACCTGGATGCTTTGGAAAAGCACACACCGGTTTGTAGAAGCATATACTCCCCAGAGGGAAGGAGGCAGTGCAGTACTGCACTAAGCTCTCTCACACCATTCTGTCTGCACGAACCAGAGTGGGGATTCAACCCCTCCTAAAGATTTCACAGCTATTTGATGGCTCTTTGGGAGAGCGAGCTGAGAGAAGGTAATGAGAAAAGTACCTCCTAATTAGCATTCGGTAGCATTTCCTAGTTTGCTTTTAACACGGTAACCTCAGCTGAAACCAGGCTTTTGAGATCTTTGGTGTGAGGAAAGATCTAACAATAAACATGTGGAAAATGGGGAATGTGTAATTAGTGAGTGCTGAGAAAAGTGTGGAAATGGTTTGTGCAGTGCCTTCACTGGATTCCATGGTAGAGGTAGGGGCTGGATCTCGTTCTCCAGGGCACTGCTCTCCTGCCTTAAGCAGGAAATATCTTTGCAGTTGTCTGTCTCAGCTCTCTGTGCATCCTCCAGTACCTGCAGAAACCAAGCAGTTGCCATGCAGCCAACCTGCTCTGGGGGCAGAGCCTAGTGCTGAGACTTCATCTCCTCTTGAAAAGGATCTGGCTGAGGGTGGGGCTGGCCAGGGCTGGCCATGCTCTCACAACTCATACCTCTTTTGCAGAAAGGATAAGCATTTTCCACCTTGTTGTGGCTTGCTGGGCGGCAAAAATGCAAGACAGGGTGATGCAAGCTTGGCCAGTCCAGGCTGGTGTGGAGGGCTTGGGGTGTCTCAGCAAGAGTGATTCGATGGCTTCAGCCTGTGCAAGGAAAGCAAGAGAACTGCTCGAGGAGAGAGGAACCCTCTGCTCAGGGCAGGTTTATGTGGAGCTCTCACAGAGCACCTGGAGTTTGCATTTCCTAACTTACTTTAGTGTGGGAGGGGGAGGTTGTAAATCTAAAACCTAAAAAATAATTAAAAGAACAAAGTCAATTGATTAAGAGAAAAAGAAAAAATGTAATGAACTTTACATTTTGTTTCTTTCAAGAAAGAATTGTTTTTTTCCCATTCTAAGGCTGTGCAGGATAGCTCTGTCACAGAGACAGAGGTACCAATTCCCTGCTGCTTTCAGCTATCCCATCATGTTCTTGGGGCAGGAGGAAGGTGTGGTGACTAAAATCCTTTCTGAAAGGCTTCGTAGCTGCTTACTGAAAGCAGCGGTGAAATGGAAATTCATATGTCTCATCCAGACTACTGTTTGGTCTACCAAAGATTCTGCACTTTCTGCTTCTTCCTTCTCATTTTGCCGGGCACTGGAATAGATGGTGGAGTCCCCGTCCCTGGAGATGTTGAAGAGGTGTCTGGATGTGGCACTGGAGGATCTGGTTTAGGGTTTGGGGGTTCCAGCAGTGACAGATTAATGGTTGGACTCTTAGAGGTCTCCTCCAGCCTTGATGGTTCTATGATTTTCTCGGCCCAGTGTTTTCCCCTGACTATTTTGCTTGTTTTCCTTTTACACTACCCATTTATCTTACCTGTCATCCTTTTTCTCCTTGCCCTTTTGCCCTGATGGTCCAGTCTCAGTGTGTTTGACTCTCATTTGAGTCTTCCCACCTCTCTTCACATAAAGTCACCTAACCTGGTATATATTGGCAGGGCTATGAGCTTTGCCCCGGCAAAGAAGAAAAGCCTATGCAGCAAGCTCCAGGTTTTGATGTTAGCATTGCATGTGTTTGGGTGTTTTTAGCTGCTGATGAGCAAGCAGCTCCCAGTTTACAAGCTGCTTAATCTATTTGATTGCAAATGCATAGTCTGTGCTCCTCTTTTGGTGTTCCCTTCTGTCTGTTGAACTGTTGCCAGGTATAACTCATGCGCCTAAAAACATGGAAGAGTTGATGGAACAGCTGTCTTTTTCCCTGGCAGTAGTTCCATGGGGTTTTTGCTTTGGGGTTCTGTGTGGTGTTTGTCCCCTCCAGCACTTCAAACTGCTGTGAGAAATGGGAAACATCAGATGCTGCACAATTTCCTGCAAACCTGCTGTCTGTGTTGTGAGTGTGAAGCTTTCAAAACTAGCTAAAAGCTTTGTTGGAGCAACTGGAGAATGATCAAGTCTATGAGTTTGGATGAAGCAATGGTGAAACAGACCCACAGTTACTTTTAAGCCTTTTGCAGACAGACACAGGTTTTTGCAGCCTGTTTTGAATTATCTTTGGGAGTGGAAAATTGTCTGTTGCTGATCACTGTGTAAAACTAGAGGTTCTGCTAGGCATGTTTCTCCTCAGAGAGTATCTTTCAGAGGGTCAGCAGTGGCACTGTGACCAGAGATGTTTACCTGCACGTGGTGCCTGCTAGGCACTGTTGGTAGCAGGTACTTCCAGTTCTATACTGGTAGCAATGAGCACCTGGAAACTAATCATAGAGCTGCATTATACATTTATTAAACACACAGTGTGTTTTGATCTTTTTCTAATTACCTGTTTAAAGCAGCAAGACATTTTAAAAAGGAGTTCTTAGCTGTCTGAAAAGATCATGATCCCAAGTGAAGTGATCTGACGCTGTGAAGCTGGACAAGCAGTGTGATGTCACTTTATATAACGCTTAGGGCAAAGAGAAATGTGTAGTTTTTAATCTGCTAATAAAGGGAAAACTGAGGAGGGTTGAGTGCAATATTCCAGCAGGTGTTTCAGAGCTTACACATGAAATAATTTCAAGGCTTATGAAGACTAGAAAGCTCCCTGTTGTTTCAGTGAGCTTTAGCTTAGATCTTGAGCATTGGCTTATGGCTGTAGTAAGACTTAGAAATGAAGAAGGAAGTTGGAAGAACCTTATTGAGTGCACCCTCAGCAAGTTTGCTGATGACACCAAGCTGTGTGGGGCACTCACAGCTGGAGGGAAGGGATGGGACATCCAGAGGGTCCTTGACAGGCTTGAGGGGTGGAACAATGCAAACTTCATGGAGTGCAACCAAATGAAGTGCAAGGTCCTACATCCCAGGCACGGCTTCAGGTTGGGTGGGGGAAGTAATTGAGACCAGCAATGGGGAGAAAGACTTGGGGGTGATGGTAAATGAGAAACTCCCCATGAGCTGTAGTGTGAGCTCAGCCCAGAAACCAACCCATTCCTGGGCTGCCTGGACCTCAGAGCAACTTTTCACTATCTGAAGGGCCTACAAGGAGCCAGAGAGGGACTCTGTGTTAGTAACTGTAGTGACAGGACAAGGGGTAATGGGTTCAAACTGAAGGAGGGAAGTTTAGGTTAGATGTGAGACAAAAGTTTCTTGCTCTAAGGGTGGTGAGACACTGGCCCAGGTTTCCCAGGGGAGGTTATGGCTGCCCCAACCCTGGCAGTGTTCACAGCCAGGCTGGATGAAACCTTGAGCAACCTGGTGTGGTGTAGGTGTCTCTGCCCAGGGCAGGACGTTGGGGCTGGATGATCTCTAAGGTCCATTCCAACCCTTAAATTCTATGATTCTATGAACCTGAGAGCCAAAAGTTCTTTCTGCATGGGAGTTCTGTGTTCCACCTTTGCTGAATGGGATCCGCAAATACTGATGAACCGTTGCATCAATAGGTGTCAAGACAGAAACATAGTTTAGTCAGAATCAGAAAGCAGTTTGAGGAATGATGTTGTTGGCTGCTCTGGCTACTGTTGGTGTTTGAATAAAACTGTTTTCTTTTTATTCAAAGTGAACAAATACCAGAATTACATCACGTGTCTCTTAAATGTTCATGGGTGCCGTGACTTCCGCAGTGCAGGGAAGTGCAAGGAAAGTCCCTTGTGCTCTTCTAGCACAAGATTTAAAATTCTCATTGCTGCTATTTCATTAGGGTTTAGGACCTGTACTTTTAAAGAGTTTTGCTTTTAATATAAATGAGCAATTGTTGTACATTTTCAAAGGAATAATAATGACATTGTGCTGCATTCTGGATAGTTCGGAGCTTAGGAATGCGACTTTTATTTTAAGGTTGCATGGGATCTCCCAAAGGCATTTCACTTTTGACCTTTGGATGAAATAAATGGATGTTCACTCTCTGCAGAAGGGACAGATCCTCGTGGTGGAGTGCAAAGGCATTTCTTATTTAGCACAAAGTCACGCTTTATGTGGGGAATTAGATATACAGATTAAGCCAGAGTACTGAAATGAAGTAATGCCAATATAATGCCAACCTTGTGCTCACCCTACATAAGTTTACATTCTGAGACTCAGACTGCTAATGTGCATCTGTAGTGTCAGCTCTGCCTTTAGCTCCTTTGCTTCTGACTTTCCATTCATAATTTCATGGCAAGAGATGCCTCTGTGTGTTTATTTGTGCATCATGGAACATAGACCTTTAGGGGTTGGGTTGGACCTTAGAGGTCTCCCAGTCCCAGCCCCCTGCTCTGGGCAGGGACACCTCCTTACCACACCAGGTTGCTCAAGGCTTCATCCAACCTGGCTGTGAACATTGCCAGGGTTGGAGCAGCCACAGCCTCCCTGGGCAACCTGTGTCAGTGTCTCACCACCCTCACAGGGAAATCTTCTGCCTAAGATCTATCCTCTGGGTTGGACCTTAGAGGTCTCCCAGTCCCAGCCCCCTGCTCTGGGCAGGGACACCTCCTTACCACACCAGGTTGCTCAAGGCTTCATCCAACCTGGCTGTGAACATTGCCAGGGTTGGAGCAGCCACAGCCTCCCTGGGCAACCTGTGTCAGTGTCTCACCACCCTCACAGGGAAATCTTCTGCCTAAGATCTATCCTCAATTTCTCCTCCTTCAATTTGTCTGCCCCTTGTCTTGTCCTGTCCCTGCAGCTCCTAACACAGAGTCCCTCTGCAGCTTCCCTGGAGCCCCTGCAGATC
>NW_008673984.1:0-975 GCF_000695815.1 Acanthisitta chloris | reverse complement strand
AAGTGCTCTGAGGTCTCCACACAACCTTCTCTTCTCCAGGCTGAACAGCCCCAGCTCCCTCAGTCTATCCTCATAGGGGAGATGCTCCAGTCCTCTTAGCAACTTCGTGGCCTCCTCTGGAGTTGCTCCATCACTTCCATGTCCTTACGCTGAGGGCCCCAGAACTGTGTGCAGTATTCCAGGTGGGTCTCAGGAGGGCAAAGTAGAGGGGCAAAGAGGACAATGTGGAGTGTATGTATGCTGAGGGCCAGGCTTTATTTCCACCAGACTCCAGGCTGTCTCTCTTGTGGGTTAACGCATCTCTTTGTTAGCAAATATGTCTGATTTTCTCAGGAGAACAGTTTTGAGTCTAGGTAATGGGAAGCAGATAGATACCTATGTACTTCTGCAGCACATGTACCTTAAACTGTGTTGTTCTTTTATTATGGTGCTTGTGACATGTGAATTCTTTCTGCTGTTCTTCAGGGGACTGTGTGCAATGGGTTTGTGTGGCATTAGTGCGATTAACTGCACGTGCTGTAAATGGATTTTATCTGTTAGAGGAGGCAAACTGCAAAAAAAGGCATACACTGGAAAGAGAAGATGAAGAGATTTACTGTGATGCTCTGTCATCTGTTGAAATCCATTCATGGCTGTGAAGCAGCTTGTTTGAAGCACAGACCCCATGAGAAGGAGCAGGCTCTGCCTCCTGCCAGGTGGTTTGTTCAGCTCTCCAGCAGTGGGAGGTGACACTGAGAGGTGACCAGGTTTTTCTCTCACCAGTCCTGCCTGCCCCAGAGGAACTGTACACAGATGAGCAGCACTGGTGGGCCCTTCTCCCGGATGGGGACATGGCCAGGTGTGTTCTGCTTGGACAATGTCACAAGGAGGAAGCATGAATGTTGTTTCCAGTTAGTTACTGTGCATACAAAGTAGGTAAAAGTGGCATTGAAATATCAACTTCCATTTTCAGGCACTTGGTTTAGATGACAAGGA
>NW_008673983.1:0-878 GCF_000695815.1 Acanthisitta chloris | reverse complement strand
TGGGGTGGGCATGGATCAGGGTGGGTGCTCAGGGGCTGAGCCCCCTCAGGGTGTCCCCAAGCTGGAAAGCAGGTGGGGACAGCCTGGGATGGAGCTGGGACAGCAGGTTAAGTGACCAAATCCCACCCTGACCCAGAATCTTGGTGATGGGTTTGGGCAAGTCCCATCACCTCCAGCCACCCTGGTGACACACCTGGATGAGGACAGGACCTTCAGTGATGTCCCCCACCTTCCAGGTGTCCCCTAGCCATGCTCATCTCCCTGTTGTTTCTCCAGACCAGGTGTTTGGCTGCTCGCTGCTGGTGCTGTGTGAGCGGGAGAGGGGGACGGTGCCTCGCTTCGTCCTGCAGTGCATCCAGGCCGTGGAGAGGAGAGGTACCACCCTGGGCACAGGGACAACGGGGGCCACTGGGATGGGCACAGCTCTGGGGACAGGCTACACATCTGGGTTGGGTTTCCCTGGTGGGAACCAGCTGTGGGCACCAGCACAGCCTCACCGGTCACTGTCAGCCTGTGCCACCTGGCTGTGAGCATCCTCCAGGGGACATGGGCACATGTGGGGACCCAGAGCTCCCTCAAGAGTGGCTGCTGCCCCATCCCAGGGTGGGTCATGGTGAGCTAGGAGCTTTTTCCCATCTCCACTATCCTGTGCCAGGTCTGGACATCGATGGGCTGTACAGGGTCAGCGGCAACTTGGCCACCATCCAGAAACTGCGCTACAAGGTGGAGCATGGTACGGTCACTGCGGGCAATGGGGTGTAACCCCCTCCAGGGGCAGGGGCTGCGGTTGGGGAGGGACCCCCATCCCTTCCCGGGGCTCTGGACCTGCCTGAGGTGCTGCCCTGGCCTGCAGATGAGCAGCTGGACCTGGATGACGG
>NW_008673982.1:40488-40862 GCF_000695815.1 Acanthisitta chloris | reverse complement strand
TAACTCCGCCCGCCGCGGAGGGATGGAGACCCCCGCGCTGCCCCTAGCGGGAGAGGAAAGAGCCCCCAGAGCATCCCGCGATCCGTGGGAAAAGAGGTGCTACCCATGGTGCTGCTGCCGTTCCCTAGGTTTGCTTCCCGAAGCAGTTGGTTGGAAGGGAACGAAGAGATCCGGAGGGAGCGAATGGTCAGCTGAGCTGTGCTTAAGATCAGCAGCCGCAGAACTTGGCGCCCTGTGCGCGCACACCGGTACAACCTGGTGAAAATGCTTGCTAAGTAAAGCCTTCACTTGCTCCACATCGCAGGTAAGATGTGGAAACACTGTGCTGCTGCAGTCATAGGCTGGTTTTTTTCCTCCCGCCGCACCTCTGACTG
>NW_008673982.1:11969-40354 GCF_000695815.1 Acanthisitta chloris | reverse complement strand
TTTGTGCAGAGCACAGAGTTGATAATGCAGAGATGTTTTTGTTGTTGCTGAGCAGAGCTCACACAGAGTCAAGGCCTTTGCTGCTTTCCGTACTGCCACGCTGGCAAGGAAATTAGGGATGCATGGGAGATTGGGAAGAGACACAGCTGGGACAGGTGACCCAAACTGACCAAAGGGATATTCCACACCATATGACATCATATGGCATTTGCATTCCCAAGGAGCCATTATGTGTGATGGGCCCTGCTCTCCTGGAGGTGGCTGAACACCTCCTCCCTGTGGGAAGCAGTGAATTAATTCCTTGTTTTGCTTTGCTTGTGTGTGCAGCTTTTGCTTTCTCTATAAAACTGTCTTTATCTCAACCCATGAGCTTATATACCTTTTACCCTTCCGATTCTCTCCCCCATCCCATTGGTGGGGCAGTGTGTGAGCGGCTGCGTGATTCTTGGTTGCTGCCTGGGGTTAAACCATGACACAGATGGCGTTTGAGGGTGAATCAGGATCCTATGGTGAACAAAGGTACCAACAGTCTCAGGTTCGGTGGCTTCCATTTCTAACTATAATCTTCTATAACCATACTGTCCAATTTCCCAGAGTTTCGAGTCATAAAACTGAGACAGCACTCTCATGTGGAGCCACATTCACAAGGACTTGGGGGTGTTGGTTGTCAAGAAGCTGGACATGGTGAGCTTGCAGCTTGTAAAGCTAACCGTATCCTGGGCTGCACCAAAAGCAATGTGGTCAGCAGGTCAAGGGAGGGGACTCTCCCCTTCTCCTCTGCTCCCACGAGACTCCACCTAGAATACAGCATTCAGCTCTGAGGCCCCCAACACAAGAAGGATGTGGACCTGTTGGAGCAGGTCAAGAGTAGTTGTTGAAACCTCTGTTGCTACTCTTCCATCTGTCCAACCTGCCACAGGTCCTTCCTCTCCCTTTCATGCCTTTCTCTCAGCTTCCTTGCACTTGGACCAGCATCTCTTCCACTGGGGGTCTGCAGTTGTTGGCCCACCCAGGAGATCCTTCTTCTATGCTCTCCTCCTCACCTGCCCAAGGACCATCACAGTGAGCAAAGAGGACAGGATCTCTCAAGGCCCCGCAGTGTTTACCTGTTGGAGTGGGATCCGGACCTGGAGTAACGACGAGTCTCAATATGAGTATGGTCGTTCTCCTTTATTCTTAGTGCTTACGAGATATGTATAGATATTCACACAGAGTACGCGAACGCAGCGGATACATGATCGGTTTATTGCCCTTGTCCAAGTGTCCAGGGCAAACTTATGATTGGTGCAAGCAGGTGTCTGTCCACATTCCAGGATGTTCTGAGGAATTCCAGGGAGCTTATTGACACCGGACTCGGAGCCGGTCAGAGCCAGCTCTGCCAGGCAGAGCTTGCTCCTTATCAGCAGGTTCAAGGCTCAGTCACAGCACGCTGTAGGCCTTACACCGTACTGCAAGCTGGGTTGTCAGCTCCAAGGAAATCATGTCCCTTTTCGCAGTGCCATTCCTCCACATACCAACAAGGATCTTGGGATCCAGAAGGGCATCTGAGCCAGGCCATGCATGCCTCTTGTGATTAACAGAGAAAACAACTGAGCAGATCGTTCGCATTATGGACTTTATGTTGTAAATGACAATAGGATGAATTTTTACAATAATTGCTACTGTGTCACAAAGTGTTAACTCTGTTACGCTTAACTGTTGCCTTATAAGAAAGTCACCCTGGCATTTAGAGCTGTAAGGAAACAGAACATGTTAGTACATGCAAACATGTTTTTCAGACATGTATGGACTGGCCAAACAGGAAAATTTTCACAAAATGCTAAGGAGGAATTTCTTTGGTACCAATATCATCTTTGTGCCAAATGTTAAGTCACTGTTTAAATCCTGAAAGCACTAATCTCCTTCAGTCTAGCAGCCTTCAGAAATGTTTTGTCATATGGAAAAAATCAATGTGTTTTCTCAATTTTGTTCTTCACCTCAGTTAGAAAAAAAAAAAAAACCTTAAATGTGAGGCATTTAAAAGCAAAGTCAACTTGAGCAAAATGGCTGTCTGGGAAAACACAAGTCCCAAATGACAGGCGTTTGTCCAGACCAGAACCAACTGTAAGAAGGATCTTAAAAGAGAAAATGTCAGCAGAGCTTAATGGCAAATATATTTCTCTGTACCAGCACTGACATTTACCTCAGATACCCCAATGATTTTCTGTTCGTTCCTAGAAAGTCTTCCAGGCCCAAAGTTTTCTGTGCAATTTGTGTTGATGGACATCTCTCTGATAATACCATGTTGGGCACAGGGGTGGAGACTCCTGTGGAATCAAGTACATAGTTGTTATTCTTCTCTACTGCTTTTATTTCATTTTTTTTTTATTTCTCCCCCTGCTTTTGGCAGCATCCCTCTATGAAGGATCTGCTGGTCACTGATGTCAGCAAAACTTCCCAGAGTGCAGACATCCACCATACAGAATCCAGCATTCAGTTTGTGAGATGTCTAAAGAGTCATCCAAAATTTTTGGAAAGCCTCGGATGTCATCACATTTCTGTGATTTGTGTATGCAATTAACATAATGGGATGCAGAAGTTCATGTCAGTGGATAAATGTTTTTTGAGGGTGAGGAACAAATATATATTTGTGAATTCATGATGCTACAATTGCGACTTTGAGTCCAGGCTTTTGGTTTTCTAAACACAAATGTAATTTCTACCATCAGTTTGAAAAAAACAAGTTTCAGGACGTGCGAAACAAACATGATTCCACATCAGCTAGGAGATGGTGTGAAAAGTACGTGTAAGGCACCAAAACATGACTTTTCAGAGTTATGATGAATCAAATCAGTTCTATTTGTACTTGATTTTCACAAGTACATGTTTAAAATTTCTAAGCTTTATTCAAACATCATATACTCCTGCCCACCACCATAAGAGTCTCATTTTTTCAACGTTACCAGGAGGGACAGATCTTGAACAAACTTCCAAAATGCAACTATTTTTATTTTGTTCCTATGGTGTAATTGTGACTGTATAAGCTATAGCTTCATCCATTCCATGCATAAAAGGAGCCCAGCTGGTCAGTTTGGATGTGTCAGAGGATTTCTACTGAATCCAATGGGAAGTTCATTCTGCTGGAAGCATTTACATGTGATCCTACAAGTCTGCCCTTTTCAGTGAAGCACTGCTGCACACAAATGTGACTGCAGCTCAACAACAGACATTAAGTAATGGTGATAAATCCATAATGTACAATGCACAGGTTATCAAGAGTTTCCTGTCAAAGGGAAGAGCTAGCACTGATTGTGACAACAAATTTGCCAACAGCAGTACAACCGACAGATATAGGATAAATTTTATCCCTGAATTATTTATGCCTAAACTTTTCAACAAACTACCTACACAGGAGGAACTTTTCCCCCTGCACCGATGCGGAAGCTACTTTGGCAATTAAAACTGAAAGCTGCTGGAAACTTTGGCATGAGTGCCATAGGAGAAGAAATACATTAAAGATCATGAAGGTCTCAGTTACTGGGAAAACAAGCACAGTAATACAAAATTGTGTCAATATATGTATGGGATATAGTATAGTTATATGTTTATTAGCCTATCTATGTATATAACTGAGCAACCTGATGTAATGAATGGTATCCCTGCCCATGGCAGAGGGCTTGGAACTGATGATCTTTGAGGTTCCTTCCAACCCAAAATACTCCATGGTTCTATGATACACAGAATATGCAATGATTCAACTATAAGACCAAGTCTGTTTCACATAGTGCCATTGTTTATATACATTTTATGTATGTGTGCTTGTTACATAAAAATATTTGCTTTTTCTGAGTAGAATTCTGCCCTGGTTTTCCTCAAAGCAAGCAAATATTTTATGCAAGATTACCTCAGAATTCTAAGTTATCTGATCCTTGTTATAAACTGATTCTTTGCACATTTAAGGCATGATCCTTGCCAAACCTTTTTGGATTTTCTCTTCTACCTTAGCCATAATATTAGTATTAAACCAGATATGATTAAAGAGTCTATGCTTCATGAAGACATAGAATGTATGAAAACCATAGCGTGTATGAATGAAAAGACTAACTGAAGGGTTAGAAAACACAGACTATAAGTAACCAGAAAGGCTGAAGCCCTAGATTAGTAATCTGCTAATTAAGATGCCAGACAGATAAACTATCTATAATTGTCATGATGTGAACCAAGTGAGTTCATGATTGAACAAACAGTGGAAGAAAATTTCCAACAGCTGGATGTAAAATTTCCAGTGGAATATTGTCATTCAATTCACATGTAGGTACTTTGCAGAAACATAATTATTTCATTGACCTGCCATTGGGGGAGGGGGGATGAGTAAAATATGCAAGGTCTTGCATTTCAGAAAAAAACTTCTATGCTCAAGACTTTTTACTGTATATTGTAAGACTTTTTACTTTATATTGTATTTTGACATCATATCAGCATTAAGATGAACCATCTTGATTTTATCAATATAAAATATTTCGCTTAGAAAACTCAATGCCTTGTTGAGATTTCACTTAATGGGCTGTTCCAAGACCGTGTATTTGCATCCACACCTCCCTGTGTGTGTATGTGTGTGACTTTTCTCTGATTATATTTCAATCTGGAATGAAAACAGATTTTGAAAGAAAAAAGAAGTGCCTTACAAAAGCAAGAAGCACAAGGATGTGCAGCTTCAGGGCATTCTACCCTTGCAGATTATTTATAGGAATGCAAAAAAATCTGGTGTGGCAATGTTGAAATGAAGGAACAAATAGCCAAACTCAAAATCTTTAACCCATAATGTTGAAGTTAAAATGTGACCTCTGAAAGATCATCAAGAAAGATCTCCCAAAGATATTATTGCTCCAGCAGATGAAAAGATGGCTAAGAATTCTAACACAGTGCTGTACCCTAATTGATTTGCGATATCAGTTTACAACTTCCCGTAAGAATTTTTGGCAGCAATTTTGTGAACATTGCCAATCAGATTTGCAACTTAGTGTCCATCCAGATTAGTTTCCCATTTGAAGTGTTCTTTATTAGGACATTAATTACCTGACCTTTCAATATTAAGGTTTGCATTATCAAGTTGTTGGCACTAAAAAAATAACCTGTGACTCTTACTCAGCGTCTCACAGTTTTTGTAAGCTGGGAAAGACAGCTTGGGCCCTCTGACAGAAATTACATAGCTACAAATGGTAAGAGTGATATACCAGATACCCTCAAGTCTCCACATGTTGGAAAAGAATTGTAAACCTGACTCTTGAAGCAAATAATTTGGTCAAATAATATTCAGTGTGTAGCTTCGTATTCATGAATAAATGATTGAGAAACTGGAAAATAGTGTTTCCAGCAGCACCTTCCTTCTGCCAAATTTGGGACTCAAATTTCAGATTTCCAATTTGGATATAGTTGGAAAAGGTCCTATGAGCTAAATCTAACAGCAAAGATTTTTGTTCAGTTTCACATTGTTAATCTATGGGCAATGCATCTGCTAGAGAAATTAAAATTGAAAACATACACAAAAATGTGGGGTTTGATGCCTAATTATTCTAGTGGATGTTCAGTTAGCCACAAGTCACATGCAAACTTCAGAACTGGCTAAATAACATAATGACTCTTTTGGGCACACCCGTGAAAAACTGAACTGGCTCAAGTGACCAAAGTAAACATTATTCACTGTGTTGCCTTGCACCATTCCAAAACAAAAACCTCATGAAGATACAGCTAGGACTATTAAATGCAATTCCAAAGAAATGTGCCAATCTGTGAGCACATGTGCTCATACAAACTACAGAAATGATAACCCAAAACTGTGCAAATAAATAATGCACCAAGTTCATTCATGATCCATGCAGACATGACAGTTTTTCCATGAGAAGCTGAGCTAAGGAAGGGAGTGTCCTGCAGATGTATTTCTCTACCACTTATCTCCATCCTTCCTTGGTGGGACATCCCTGGCTTACCCCATCCTATCCTCTGTTACATCCCCAGTGATAACAGGACATGCTGCAATTATTCCAGAGCTTTGCACATGCTGTTTGAAGAGTCAAGAAGCTGCCAAACAAAAGGTATAAAGGATGGATTGTCATAATTGCTTAATTCTCTTGGCCTTTTCTTCAATGGGGGCACTTAATTTCATTCTCTATCCTCTACACAGAAGTTAGTTTCCATGAAACTAGAAGGAACCTAATTGTTTCTGGGATCTTGATGAACTTGACCAACCATTTCAAAGGTGAAGCTTCCCTCAGCTTTCACAGGTAGAAGCATTTGACAAAGAGAACATGTTCACATAAGCCTCATTTGCTTGGGAAATCAAGCTAAAAATCTCAAAGCCCAAGAAATGGCCTTCACAACTCCAGTAAAAACATGAAAAATGAGCCCTTCAGCTACACTTGCAAAACGAAACATACATTTTAATGCAAATTAACAACAAAAAAAAACCCCTGTGCTCTTTCAAAGGCAGGTTTCACATATGAATATTCCAACACACAAGTGAATGGGAATTACTGTGCTTTCTTACAGAAGAGTTATGTGAACATCTAATTAAAGAAGCCATAGCATATAATAGTGATATGAAAACAGGCAGATACATACTATGAACAAACAGCCATTCAAAATGGAATGAATCATCCTCATCAAAAACCCATCAAAGGTAATACCATAGAACAAAATAAAATTCAATTTCCTTTATTCATACTTCAGATATTAAAAGAGGATGGAAAGATGTGATCCAGCTCTCCTGAAGGGCTATTTTTGGAAAGAACAAGATCCTGGATGCTAGCAGTCTACTGGTCTGGTTCGTGCCAGCACAAAATGAATGACCTTGCTCTCACAACCTGATCTGATAGAGATGAGAGACTGCAAATGGTGTGAATAGAGACTGAGCTGCATCAAGCTGTAAAACCACAGCGCACAAAGAGGCAAAGTGAAAGCTGTCACAGTGCTAGTTACTAAAACATTTTAATCTCAGATTGTTTGACTAGTACAGAAGCTTTTCTGTCACGGTGTTCTTAAAGCTGATGGCTCACCAGCTGACACTGAGAACCTGAGAGGGAGAGAGTCACTTCTCTGTGGCCCAGGCAGCTTGTGAAAGTGGTGCATGTATAGGTGGTGGTGGCAGCACAGGGAGTTAATCCTCCTCCCAAGGAAGGGGAAATGGTAACAGATTTGTTAGGTGGTTTACAGTGTTAGTTACTTACAGCATGTATTGTTTTAGTGACTAGCCCTGGCCAAATCTACCCACAGTTGCTGTTCTTGGCTAACCTTGGTGAAGTCATTCCCGTTGCCATGAAACAGCTTCTTCCTTTGCTCTCAGTATCCCTCTAATTGCCTTTAGTGCACCCTGTGATCCTCTGCTTTGCTTCTCTGCCCTCCCACCTGTAATCTGGTTAGCTCAAGCCACTGCTCCTGGATTGCATGGAGTACTTTTGTGTAGCTGCTCTGCATGTCAAGGAGAAACTGATCTCTGTAGAGGAGGATGACACAAGTGCTTGATAAACTCTGTCCCCTTAGCAACGGGATAAGGCTGTAGCTGTAGCCAGACCTCTTAGGGTCTTTCTTGAATTAACTGGTATAACTAACCATTTCTACTGTGAGGCTTGTGCAGAGTATATAATCTGCATTTAACTTCTTTCTAATCGTAGTGACTTATTTTGTGTATGCTCCTGCACAGCTGAGACCTCAAGCTTATGGAGTACTGGGTACTTTCCTTTCCAATTGACCTTAGTCCCTAGGAGCAGTATTGTAAAACTGTTTTAAAAAGTAATAAGGGCTTAAAAGGCTGCATCCATCTAATTTCACATTTCTTTTTACTGATAATAGCTTTAGCATGCCCTTTAATTATTCCAAATATTTCAAAGGTATACAGCAACATATGATCTACTCTGATTTTTGGACTTAGCAGAGCTGTTCTTAATGCTGTTTCTGAACATATGTTCTGTTCTTACTTTTAAAATAACTACCAGAATATGTCATTCATTCTGATGGCACCACAAATATTCTATTGATGCGTTAATGACATTACTGAATCTTAAACATTTTTACTAAAAATGTATGTGACCTGCAGAATTGTTAAAATCACTGTTAAATGCAGGCACCTATTCAAATACATTTTTGATTAACATTTCTATTGCCTGATTAAAAGGCTTCCTTCTGTGAAAAAAATACATTCTATGTCAACTAGAAGTATAGTCCTGGGTCTTTTAAAGATTACTCCTTTATACAACTACATCAAGATTAAAAATTTTGCAGAAGAGCTGTGGAATCATAAAGCTGTATGTTGTATGAAGTATTCAGGCTTTATCTGCACTTTTAAGGTAATTAATAATAAGCTACTGAAATAGTTCATTAAAATCCTTTTATATTTGCTTGATTAAGCATGTGATTTTGAAAGCTGCCCAACTTCTAGTCTGGCTGTTATTTAGCAGAAACTTTTACAAAGATATCTCAAATACAGATAGTCATCAATGGGGAACTTCACAAAGGCAGAAATTTCATTATTTTTTTTAAAAAACAAAAACCCAGTAAGAAAGTAATCTGAGGTTAGTCTGCAACTGAAGCATGAAAAACAAGCTGTTTAAAAGCTAATCAACCTGCTTATTCCTTCTCTAAGAACCAGCTTCTTCCATTAGAAGAAACAAAGTGACATATATTCTGGTCTGACCTCCTTAATTCCCTTCCAGCCTGAATTATCCTCTGATCCTATTGATACCCCATGGTAATAAAGGATTTGAATACTGCAAGCTTACATTTAAATGAGGAGGTTGTCTACAGAGAAACAGCTCCAACCCTAGAAGGGCAGATAAGTAAACACGATTCCTCCAGGGTGTGATAGCACTAGAGTAGGACTGGTTTAGTAGGGGAATGGATAAGGTGTGTTTGTAATGTCTGGAGCTATATGTCAGGGGCAGTAAGGCATTAGCCATATGGCTTTAAAACCTTTATTTCTGTTTGATGAGAGTTTGAATTTGGCACATATTTACATAGCTGTCTACATGTTTTTCCCTAAAAGCTGTATCATGATTTCTCTGCTTTTAAAAAAGCTAAAACAGTTTAATTTCAGATGTATTAAGTGACCATCTCATGTCTTTTCTATGAGATGGAGATACACAAGTACCTTTGGTAAAAAAAATGAAATGAAAAATTCAAAGGATATGTGAAAAATATTCACAAACCTACCATGAAATTTAGGAAAAAAAATCCTAAACCCCAAGTTACTGTGATGGATTTATCATTATAATGTTAAAACTGTGAGGCAACAGCTGTCCAGAATGGTGCTTTCTAACTCTCTGCCTTCTTTGTCCCTTTTCCAATATTAAACTTATTTTTCGTTATTTCCAGCTACATGTTACCTGGCTCTAGAACTCCTCCACTGCTGATCTCAATCTACACAATTACTTTGCCTTGGCAGTTCTTGTTGGCTCCCAAAATTGTTTTCAGTCCAAGAGGTGGTCCAAGTGAAACCTGTATTCTCTGCCACCATTTTCTTTGCCAATTCTTCCAAAGTCAGGGTCTTTGTTGATGCTTATCATCTGTGTGCTCCATTCCTTCTCCTCTACACACACTTGTGCCCTTGGTAGGTCATTCTTTGGCTCTGCATTTCATTTGAACCTGCTCCCAAACCTCACCTTTGATATTCTTCCAACTGCAGCCTATGTGACTCTCCAAAAGAGAAAAGTACTCCACTGGAATTACAGCACTATAGTTAGGGGCTGGATCTGGCCCTCCTTCAGATTATCTGAAAAGATTGCATGATAGAATATTTTATTTTAAGAGAAATCAAGTTCCTTTGGTTACATCTTCATTGTATCAATCCTCACAACACTATTGCAAGATAAGGAAATGAAATTTCCTTTATTTTGCAGACAAATAATAGTGATATAGAAACTGTAATGACATTACTCAATAAAACAGAAGCAGGGACCATCCCATGACTTTGAAGTCAGTTGGCACAGCCTGGATGTCTCCACACTGTGTATGGTCCCGGGTTCTTCTTTTGGTCTCATGAAGTGCCTCTGAGGTTCTAAGACATTATAATTGTATATATGATTATTTTTTCTACTCAGAATGTCTCAAATAATGTAAGAGCTACATGCTGTCCATCAGAGTATATTCATGGCATTTATTGATATGTGGGCAGCTGTTGCATGTCATTGGGCATGTTATGATGGTACAAAGAGGTAGTTAGGGGTGGTAAGTCTGCTGGTAATGTTTTGGAGAGCTGTGTAAGGTACAGGGACATGGTACAGGTTTTTCTGTACCACCCAGTGGCAATTTTGGTGTGACAAATGTCTTACAGACATTTTATGAGGCTAAGGAGCAATCTTCCCTGTAGCAGGGCTCTGTGTCTATTGGGTGGGCTAGACATACTATGATCACTTTGCCTAGCCATGAGAATGCAGTGGAGTAGATTTTTCTTACACTAATCAAACGATGTAAAATTACACATTATAAGTTGTCTTTCAGAGTATGGATAACACAATGATACTCACACCAGGCAATTAATAACATGGAAGATGACACCATTATAAAACAATTTGTCTTTGTTCATTCTCTCTGTGGAAAAGTTGCTTCCATAAGCCATTAGGGAATTTATTTTCAAACACCTGTCATATCAGCAATGTTTCTCTGGTGGTGGAGCTCCCTTGGGTTAGTATTTTTTTATGAAAAGTGCACTGGTATATCTGTTACATGTCTCTAGCCTAAAGTATGGTTGGAAGCAAGTACTTACTCATTGAGCTATTAAAGCAGGTTGATAAGATCCACAATTTATGAACTGCAAATTAATATGCAAACTGAATTAATGAACTTACACAAATTCATGACTTACATTAAATGAATTAATATACAGACTATAAGAGGAGATAACATATGGGGCCTGATGTTGCATTGAAGCACTCTGCCACTCAACTCTATGTTAATGTTGCTATCAAACACAGACAAACAGAAGTCCAGCATATTCAAACTAGCAGACCGGTGCCATCATTTAATCCATCCAAATGACTAGCACTACTAGACCTTTTCCTTGGGACAGAGTACAATTCTCCTAGTTCAGGGAAATCTGCCCAAATCTAGACAGCCGGTGTTCAACTGGAAATCTTTTGCTGCCATGACAGCACAGCAGAGCTTAGAGCTTACATTCTGACAACTTCATTGGTTACAGACCACAAAATATTCTTGGTTGATGAAAAAAAATAGTATGTAGCTAGGGTACCTGATGATTATTGAACTATAAAAGCAGTGAGGATTTTTTGTCTTCTCATCCTCCTTCAGGTATAAAACCTGCCCAGTAGGATTATTTCTTCCCATTGTCACCAGCTTTGTAAAACTACCCTACTTTGTTTTATCAGCATGCTAAAATTGCAGCTCACTGAGGACAATGCTGTCGCCCCAAATTAGAATTAGGAAACTAATTGTCTTTTGCAATAGTAACACAATAGAGGACAAATGGTCACAACAAAATCACGACATACCTTCCTGCGACTTGTAATTAACTTTTCCTTGGAATGAGAGGAACATGCTGTCCTGTTTCAAAAATAACAGTGTGCTTGGTTGTGAGCCAGATTCAGTGATAAATACATTTCTGATTACAGTCAGCAACTTAATTTACAAGCATCTGATTAGAAAAAAAACCAACAAAACCCAACAAAAAAAAATCCCAAACCAAAAAAAAAGACCTTTCAGAAAATACAGTGATGTAAACAAGACAACTGTGATCCTATGCACTGAGCACAGGGTTGGAGTCATAAGACTTGGTGTTCCCACTGTTGCCACTAATCTGCTGTATGACCATGAGCAAGACACCGAATGTCTCCATCTCAGTTTCTTTGAGATGGTAATTAGCTACCTGTGGACACAGCTTAGAGATCAAGGCTTCAACTGTGATCTGTGGATAAAGCATCCTGTTTATATAGATAAAGGTTCACATTTTAAGGAAAGGTTTACTCTTTCAACAGTTGAAAGTCCTTAACTGAATTTTATCTTGCCCGTGGGTATTTATACTGGGGAATTTTAGCAGAATTATATGCCCACATGATATGATTAAGGCCACGGGAGTAGAGATAATCCAGCTTTATGCAAAAGAAGATCCATGCTGTACATGTCCCACTCACAGCTTTTGCCACGAAATACACTGATCTTCTAAAGGTCTGCATTTGTTCTGAGCCAGCATATTACAGCTATAGCAGACCATTTAGATCAGTAATACGAATATCATTTATCTTCTGAGTTAATGATCAGACATTTGTTTTGAAAGATAATATACTGCTCTGTGTCCCAAATGAGCCAGCAATACATAATGGAACAGAAAGTATGCAATTACGTGCTGATGCTCAGTAGGCAGAGACTAGTCTTGAGTGATTAAAAATACACTGAGCCATAACAACAAAGTTAACTGCCAACCTTCTAAAACTTTCTGCTTCTGGAAAGGAAATAAGCATACATTTGCCACTGCTGCCTGAGAATGACCATATAGCCTCTTCAGTCATAACTCTAATGGGGTGAGCCTTTCAGGTGAGCCTTTCAGCACCCCACTACTTTGGTTGCCCAGCTTTGCCTATAATATCTTATTTTCAACTGCCTATAGAATTGCCAAATTTAAAATGTTTGCCCAACATTTTCCATCTTTAGTCTCAGCTTTAAGAGTAACATTTCAGAAAGTTAAGACAAAAATTTGATCTTTGTGAGAGCATGCTTAGGGGGAAAGGTCATTTCAATTATATTTATGCACTAATACTTCCACTTCCACTGTCTATTACTTCCCTCGTTCAGTACTGGAATTGGTAACAAGTCAAAGTCTAAATCCAACATACTTTTGTGGTCAAAAGTATGTGGTGACTGGAAGTCACAGTAAGCCACCATTTGCACAGAAGCAGCAGAACCTGGAAGCTTGCTCTGAAATTAAATTTGCCTTGGTTGTACTGAAGTAACCAAAGGCATCAAAGCACATAAGGAATGAATCTTTGCTTTCCAGGTGCATGCTTGTTTTCATTGGAGCCTTCTCTGATGCAGAGCACAGACTGAACAGAGCTCTTAAATCAGAATCACACTCATTTTTTTAAGAAAGTCTTCTCTGTAAAACTCATATCCTTTATTTTAGAAGCAGGAAGATGTATACTGTAATAAATGCAGAGCTGTAGGGAGAGAAAGAGTAGATTTCTCAATAAAGAACTGGACAGGCATTGGGGAGCTGTGTTTTATTGCCAGCTCTACTGCACATCACTCATGCTGTGCTAGACAAATCAACATTTTTTTAGGCAGATATTCCTTATACGGCTAATAAAGGAAATTAAAAATGAAACTCATGGTTTGTTTCACAATTGTTTGTCAGAACAGTTTTTCGTGGGTTATCTTTCCAAATTTTCGCTATTTCAAAAGCAACTTTAAGAATGTTATTGGAAAAGATTTTTTGAGGGGTTAGTTTGATGCTTTGGATAGGAAAGAGACAAGGAGAGAAGAAAAAAGCCATGTTTCACTTTGATATGTGCATAAATTAAGATCATAAAGCAAAAAAATTCCAAGTATCTGACTTTCAAGCTTTCAGATGCATTATCCCATCTGGCTTACATTTTGCCCAGAGAAATAGATTCTGCTCTCTAGGGACAGGGAGAGAACACCACAGAGGAAGCATGTTGAGCAGAGTCTAACCAGGCTTTGACCTGTGAAGCTGTGCCTCTACACTGATCCATGATGACAGTACAAAAGAGCGTGTAGGAAGCAAGAGGAGGCGTATGGTTGATGAATCCATGCCAGTGCCATTCCACTGGCAAAATCCCCTCCTGGGGAAGGGAAGCTGTTGCAGAAGCTCCTGCACGCTGAAGGCTGCAGCTGTGTGCATGGAGTACTTATGCTAATTTTGCCCAACCTGGGAAAAGACTGGGGGCGGCTTCATCACCGACACAGTATACCTCTGCTGAACACTCTCCTTTTTGCTTGGGGCAGTGATCAGAATTAAGCTCTGAGAACAGAATCTATTAATATAAATGGAGAGAAATAATCGGTTTATTTTCTACCACGCAACTTGGAGACAGATGAGCTTTTTCCATTGCGTTTTAAGGTCCTGTTGCCATAGTAGGCATAGAAGTTCAGAACAATGAGCTGCTGTTCGAGGGAAGGACTGGCTCTGAGGAGTTACAGAACAGTGGTTCAAAAAAGGACACAAAAGCAATTACAGATGCTGCAGGGAAATGAAATAATTTTTCTTTTATCACAATGCTTGCAGTTTCTGTTTTGACACTGGTGGCACAAGAATAAATGCTAAGAAAAGACATTTTAATCTACATTCAAAGAAATGTGATTTTTAAAAAGACAGATCAAACCATACTCTCAATACATGGTGACAATGTTCTCAAAATCAAGGACTGCTTCATGTAAAAATAGTCACAGATTAGACCAACCTCCTGAATTTTATCTTAGGATCAATATTTTATAGAACTACTGCAACTTACATGTTTTCATCTAAAAAGAAAACAAATATTCTGGTTTATATTTATCTGATACTCTGTTCTTGTTGGAGGTAATTAATGCACATAAGATAATACATCTTTAGATATTGCTTTCTTTTGAATCATCTCTTACATAGCTTTCTAGAGTTAATTTCAATGCCTGGCAAGCCAGGAGAAATTGCTATTATGGGACCTTTTTACAGCTTGGGAAGGCAAAGTTAACAAACTTATAATTTCCAAGTACTTACACAGGGAGTCCATTTGCCAAAGAATTACATAATGCTCCATTTGACTGCAGTGATTCTTAATAACATGTATTTTATAGACAGAGGTGCACTTCTAGAACCCAGGCCAAAATATCTTGCTCATTACAATGTTGAATCTTTAATAGAAACAGGATGGCATCGTTGCTGTAAGACCATGCAAAAATGTACAGAGCTTTGATTCGGGATATAATCCATTTTGCATCACTGAAGGTAAATCTGTTTCGCAAGTGCAGAATGAATATATCTTTATATTTCTGCCAACACCCACCTTAGTTTACTGCTGCTAACAGAGAGGTTATCACCGACCTTGGGGTTTGTAACATAGGAACAAAAACCTTCTGGCTCTCTGGGGTGGGAACTACAGTAACAATTATCAGCTTCCAATCTGTGTTCTCATGAACTGATACGGTGACACACATTTGCATTTCTCTGATAGCAAATGATAGGGCATGCTAATAGCTATTTCAATAGCTTAACAATTATTAAAATTAAGGTTAACCCTAATTACATTTTCTATTAAATCCAAGGAGTGATTTCCCCACCTCCAGTAGAAAGAACAACATCTTACATGCAAAAAAGGGTCTCTCAAGCTTTTCTCATAGCAGTTCTTGGTGGGGAAGACCTGGGAAAGTTGTGGCTCCTGAGCTCTTGCCTCTCCCCCTGAAAGAAAGGAAGCCAAAGGATCTGAAAACACCAAGATAGAAACTATCCTGAAGCAACAACACTTGGCTCTGCTGATCCTCTTTGTCCTGAGAGCCCACTGAATGTATCCTCCTGACCCATCCAATAAAAACAACCCAGGGCCCAAACTCTGCCATAAAAGCTGAGTGCCAGGCAACTAGCAAGGCTGCAGGAGGGGGAAAAAAGATGTGACCCTTTAGCAGAGGACAATGCCACATCCACATCTGCAAAAGACACCTCAAGGAACGTTATCTCCTAAATGTCATGAGGAAGCCAACAGACTCAGAGGACCTCTTTTGCTGAGCACAGGTGAGGGGGATTTGCTCTTCACTCTCTCAATTATTTTTGGCCAGCAAAGAAGAAACAACAATATATAAGTAAACCCAAATTCCTCTGCATCCACAGAAAAGATTCAGTGATTTCCCTGCCTCTTCTGGAATGTCAGAGCTGGTTCTTCCTCACCCTCTAATTAGTTTATTGTTGATGGCTGTTTATTGAAACACACACACAGAGTCTATCTCTGTTATGGAAGCGAAGGTTTTATTTGGAAAACCTTGAGACAGTGAAATCAGAAGCACACCCATTGTTCATTCTTCCTGTTGACTGATTCAATTTAGCTTTAAATGTGTGATTAATTTTGCTACTATGGGAAATTAATTATGTTTTTGTTATCATCATCAGTATTAACCTAATTAGTGACCATGAAAATTCCCAAACAAAGCACTTAATTATATTAGAATTAGGATTGTAAATATTTTCCTAATGGAAAACTTCCAGTAAAACACTAAGGCACTACAGGGCTACAAGCACAAGAAACATGCAGCATTTGTAAAATGCTTTCCATAATGAGTTTCTGATTGCTAACTCTGCTGCACAAGGTAATAACATTTGTAATATGATGTTAGAAACATACCCATACATCACAAATAAGCTATGCAAGACTTAAATTGATGCTTTTAAGCTTCGGTTCACCAGACATAGCAGAAATAATTTTCAATAATCTCTATATCTAATTCCCAGACAGAAGAGGTACCTTGTCCCTATCCCCGAGGCCACTGAAAACTGTTCTGGAGACAGGAACATATTCTTCCCTCAACCTGCTGACAACCCCAGGGTTTCCACCTCCAGTCCCGCTCCCATTCACTCCTCTATTTTCCACTCCTCATGTTTTCTGCAGCATTTTTCTGCATGGCAAGTGTCTCAGAGAGGAGGTCCTGCACCCTGGAAAACACAGGCCAGAGATACAACTTAGATAGGTAGAATAGAAAATGCCACTGCCAAATCACAAGGCAACTGTTTGTGCAAATAAAAGGACAATCTCCAAAGAAGCAGCACTATCTTCTGTCTTCCAGGGGGCATGTGGCTTTCCTGACCTAAGGGCATATTGTAAGGAGATTGCATGTGTGGTGCCCAAAGAAAGCATCCTTTTGTTAAAAAAAAAGGTTATGCTCTGCTATGTTCTTCTACACAGCCCTTCTTGTAATTAAATGACATCAAATAACCAAAAGAATCATTACAGTTCCCCTGGGATAATACAGTTATTCATACCTGTATGAATAACTCTCCTTTCATTTACTTTGTTATAAGATGCATTCTTTTACATAACTTGTTGCAAGCACTGTCCCAGATTTAAGCCCCTTTGTAATACAGGGAACATATTTGTCAATGCGATCCCCAAGGCCACCTAACATTGCAATTAAACAATCTATTTAAGATAAAAGCTTTGTATTGAATTAGAAATCGATCTTCTACTTGACGCAATAGTATTGTTTTATGTATTGGTGTACAGGTTTCTTTAGAAACCTCTTCTATCTGTGTGCTGCTTAGAGTGACTGACTGAATCTTCCCCAGACATGCAGAAATAATACTTGGAAATATAATTCCCAGCTTTTGTGGCCCTCAGGGTGAATGGGGCAGGCACCATTCTTTTGTCACCTCCCAGCTCTAAACAATTTATCTCAGTTACCAACCGTATGCGAACAGTGCCAGGAATTTATCAACTCGGTATTATATCGTATCAATTATGCATTGCTTCCAAACACCACGCAGGTCATGGAGACTAAAACACAAACAAGAAAAACAGAGAATGTGTTCCTCCAGAGCTGCACCATATCGTTTATGCACAAGATAAACATTTTCAAGTTAATTCCTCTCTTTTCTACAACTTTTCCCCTTTTTAGCTTATCCTATATTTTCTAACCCAAGTTACATGTTAAAAACATGGAAACAACTAATCCATTAAAGAAGTAGTGGAGGTAAGATCCTGAGATACTGGCTCCAGTAAACCCTATAAAAGAATTTGTGAGAAAGATTTTTAGTTTCCTATTTATTACAACTCCATTATCTGTGTTACACATGCATTTGTGCTTGAGCTCCCATCTCCTGGGTAGGAAATGCACCTGCATCTCCCAATGTAATTGAAGGTGTACGTAAATGCGGCTACTTTCCAGCTTATGCCATGAATTGTGCACTGTTTTGTCTTTCACTCTGTTGGTTCAGTATGTTGTGACAGTATATAATTGATGGTAACACTAATGATCGAAGTATCCCAGGCTGAAAAGATCTCTAGTAAATGCTATATGGAGAGCAAGAAATAAACAAGCATTAAAATAATATTCTAGTATTGATACTGGGGGACTAAGGCCTTAAGCGTCTGTATTAGTTTTCAGTATCCCAAACTATCCTGAAAAATATACCTTTTCCTGGGGTCTTGTATTGCACTAATCTTTACATACACAGAGTTTGTTTCAGTCACCTTTAGGTACTAATGGCTGAAATCCATGCGTTGGAAATCAATTTACTCTGACATGGAAAGCCTGGGTTGGTTTGTTTCAAACATGCAGAACACAAAATGCTGCAGGCAATTCATTCATGCAATAAATATGTTTGCTATCCTGGCTCTTCTAAAAACCAGCAGGTTAGGTCATTAATCATTTTTAAAACTTGTTATCATGATGAGAAAGAAAGCAAAACCAACTTTTTTGATTGATGGAGATTTATTAATGGAAAGCTTTTATTGCTATATGCTTAATTTGGAAGATTCTGACATGAAATGTTCTAAGTACGATATATGACTGAATTAAAATTTCATTTTAGATACTGCCAATCCCCAAAATATCAGTCTGTCTCCTTCAATCACACTCTACAAGTTCAAACATCAGTTTGGCACCAGCGCAGCATTTGTAGCAAGGCACATACACAGGTCTAAAAAAGAATCCTCTAAACTCATGTAAGAAAATGGTTTCATGTTTTTGACATAACTACAATTGATTAAGACTGCTTTGAAGACATTAGTAATAAACTCATAACTACACCTTGGAAAAGTAACTATAGCATATCAATTTTGGTATTATTTCTTATTATGAAGCACTTCTCACTTCATTTTCCACAGCCACAGAAACTGTAACATCCAGGCTTTAATTACTTTAATTCAACTTACATGTCCAAAAATGGATGAATACCACATGAATAATTAAATGCACAAGAGAAAATGGAAGGGCTAAAGACATTACTGAGCAAAGCAGACAAAGTACAACTATGACATGGGACCTGACCTGCCACCTTTGGTCGAGCAAGTTTCCCACAGGGGAACAGGGTTAATACAACAAATGCAGTACAGCCTCAGAGGGGTCTCTCCTTCCTCTGGACATCAGTGTATCTACCCTGATAGACTAAACAACAGTTGAGCACAGATGTGCAAAGGGACCCTTGTGTTACCTTGCTAGCAGAGAGAGAATGAATGGAGATGTGTTCAGGGACACAACAAGGATATTTTTGGGCCCCACCAGATCAACTACTTGTTTTCCTTTTCAAGGCCATTTGTAACGAGAGAAACTTTAAACATCTCTAAATTATTCAAGGAGACTAGACCTGCATGCAGCTGACAAACAACTAGGGAGCATTAAGTTTACCTTTGGAGGCTTTCCATAGCTATCCAGTGGGGTGTCTAGCGGGGCTGGATCATTAGGACTGTCAATCTGCTTCTCTTCTCGTGCAGTCCATGGGCCAGTTCAGAAAGGAAGTTGAATATTTTCCTGCATAGCAATAGTTTCAAAAGTAGTTTTGTACAGCACAAATTAAAGCACCATGAAGTTTCGTATTTCTAACTGGGAGAAAAATAGCATTTGCCAATGCCAAAGAAAGGCAACAAGTCAGAGACGGTTTTGAATGTTTTTGTTTTTCCCTCCAGACAGAAAGAGGAGCTTTTAAAATTCATTCCAGTGTTATTTGGAACAAACCCAGGGAAATATAATGGTATATATAAATTCACCTTTGAGTCAGCGTCTCGTGTTTCAGCACTTCTAGTCACAGCATCTTTCAGAACAGTACATCATCCATATGCTTCATGCACATCTTTTACCTTCTCAGTAAATCAGAAGATGGATGCAAAAAAACCAGAACACAACTTTAAAAATTGCCTTGTTTCTTTAGCAGGTTTTATTGGTACAGCTGGTCAAGCATATTTTTTGGTGGGAGATGGCAACCTCTCCTTTATAACTCAGGTGAAAAAACAATTGGAAATAAGAAAGAGGCTATCAAGCAATGAACATTTGCAGTAGGTAAAGAGTAATATTGCAAACTAATGTTGAAAAAAAACATATGTCAATACAATAAAGAAGAATAACCTCCTTTTCACTAGAATTTGCAAGAAGTATGAGAAGCATAAAAGCATCATATGGGTCCCTGACCCACAGGAACCTCAAAATTACGTCTTTGGTTTAAGGAAAACGGATGGGGTTGGGTAGGTTTTTTGTTTGGTTGGGTTTTACTGCCAGGATTTTTGCCACTGAGAAATAATCTCAAAATCAATAATCTCAAAATCAATGTTTCCAATAAAACAGTTTTAGTTAGCTAAAAGAAAACGGAGACTGGCCAGGAATCATTATGAATGTACACAGTAACTGGTGCCTTTGTGAGCTGTTTAATTGACCTCATTCTTTGAACTTTTCTTAAAATCAATTCTTCAGATTAAAGGAGCATAACTGGCAAAGTTTACTAAATGTCATAAGGTGCATGGTCATGCTCTTTTACTTCTGTACACTCAAACAGGAAAATTTTATGGGGTTTAGGCCTGTTGCTGCCATTTTACTTTTGTGGACTATGATCCACGCCTATTAATAATGCTTAATAGCTGAATTATTTTTTGTGTCAGGGATCCCCCTGTCCAAGTGATGACATTCAGTCCTAAACCACCTTCACATCCTGCTAGTATGCTGACCCCTTGCTTTTATTATAAGAACATAGTTAATTGATATAGCAAAATTAAGAGAATGAGAGCACAGAGTCATTTACGTCTGGAGCTTGATAAGGATGTTGTGCTAGGTAATTCTGTATGCTTGGTTGGGGTTTTGTTACAAAATTGAGATGAGCATCACCAGTCAGGTTTGAGTGTGCTGATCATGCCACCACTCCCACTGACTTTCAGCTGAATTTGCATACCCACCACCCTCCCAGACCTTCAGAATCTCAGCTTAATACAATAAACATACTTTTTCCAATGTACTCAAAAATCATCTGCCTTGTACTCTCTCCTATCTGCATCTGCGCACCCTGGTATAAACCTGAGCATTTCTGTTCATAGCAAGTTTTCGAGCTCTCCAGAGGTCAAGAAGGAGAATTTGCTGTATTTCTAAACAATCCCTCTGATTATAGTTGCAAATATTTATAACTAGGTGAAGAGTTATACCTGTTCTTGCTGAGGATTATGAATGTAACTGACTGTAATTGGATTTCTTCCTTCCATGACGTTAGAGAGAAAATTAACCCCATAACTCATCTGGTGAATAAGAACTTTAGGAGCACTGTGAGTTTGCAGTTTATGACTGAGCTAGAGGGATGCCAGTTTTGAAATGTTTGTTCTTGTCCAGTCCAGTCTTCTTTATTTGACTTTGTGCTTTTACATTAAGCAAATATGTTTTCCAAGGTGCATTTTATAAATTAAAAAAGTAAATTAATGTGACGTGATCTAAATCAATTTATCTTACATTTTGAAATGCAGCTGTGGGTCTCAGTACATGAGTAAGACAGTTTCTTCATCATGTCACTCCTTCAGTTCAAGAGCAGGGAGGGCATAAATTAGCAATGATTCCAATGTCCTGTCCCGGTCGCATTAGTAAGCCACTTATAGAATAATAATAGCAGTAATTACCCAAAGACCCTAAAATCATGCATTTATTAAGCTATGTAGTATTTTGTAAGATAAACAGCAGTGGAATTAATCACTTGGAAGAACAAAGTAAGTGCTTAGCATGAGGCAAGTACTATACCAACAGTTTAGGACAGGAATTGGAGAACATAATTTCCATATAAAGGTACATCCAGAAATCCAGGAGGTAGTAGGTGTCTTCAGGAACAGCACCTGGTCTTTACACCACAGGCCTAAGCAGCAAATGGTTCTGCAGACTTCAGGAACAGGCAAATCGATCTCGAGCCGAGCAGTGAGTTGCAGACTGGAAGACTCCATCAATCTCCTTGCAATAAAAGCAGTGGTTTCCTCCTTCCTAATGCGTACTTGTAAGCAAATAATTTCTCTTTTTATTTTACTTTTGGTTTACACTTCCACACAATACAGATATTTTGTGTTTGTTTGTAGAAATAAAATTAGTTAATGATAGCATTTGTATTAAAATATTTTCCAGAGAACTTAATATAAATTTACCAAATTGTTTCGCTCTTGCTTTTGAACATTTTTGAACATTCTCTAATGTAGCAAAAGAGCATAAAGAAATTTGATTTCCAAATGTAATCTCTGAGGGGACCTATTGACAGAAGAATTTCTTGTCTAGTTTGGTTTTGCAGCACTTTGATACAGAAATATTGAACTTTTTTCTTCAGATACATGCTGGAGTGAGAGTGTACATCCTCTCCAGCTGCTTCAGTACTACTGCTCTTCCTTCACAGGGTCAGACCACCCTAGCAGAGCTTTTGAACTGCCTCCCCTGGTCAATTTTACCATGATTGTTCTCAAATGTGAAATTTTAATCCTTGACTTCATAGCAAAACAAGGAAAGGAGATTTGCCAGCTTTGTGGGAGACTTCCTGGATGTTTCAAGACACTAGAGATGCAGCACTGGGGACAACCAGAAGACTACTCTGGAGACAGCACTAGCGCTTACAGGGTAGCAAATAACTTCATTTCTTGCATTTTTATTCCTAGTGTAGGTACACCACCAAAGCCTCAGACCCCCAAACCTGCGAGGTACTAAGACAACTGCTCCCCTACACCCTGGCTACTGGTTACATGGCAACCAAAGATACTGCTCTCTTTTTAGTCAGCACTAACATGTTATAGGATAGTGATTTCTTAGTGGAACAACTTCTTTCATTTTTATTCACAGAAAGTCTCTGAAAACCCAGAATAGATAGCAGGACTTAGAGAGGAGGATGAGTAATTCAGTGGGTTGTATTTAGTTAGTGAATAATGACATCCTTGCTGAGAGAAGCATGTTTTCTGTTTATTCCTCAGTTGACAGCAAACTGCCTGTAATTATTGCTGTTGTACCATTACAGAGCAGGGGGACAGGAAGCAGTAGAGTTGATAAGATTAACTAATTAGACTTCTGATGGATGTGCAAACAAGCTCTGAAGGCAAAGGGTTGTGCAGGCAGACATGGTGACTGAAAACCAGGCTTCAGTTCTCCTGCTGGTCCTCATTGCTCTGGCTTCCCAAGACCATCTGTGGCCTGAGCACTGATTTGTGCCACATATTAAGCCACAATAATGCTTGAGTGGATCTCACACCGGGTATGATGGGTTGCTGGGCAACTTAAATTCCTGTAGCAAAATTTAATATCCTTTATATTATTACTTTTATTCTGTAACATACAGGGCTGAGTAACAGATTCTTACATTGTGCTACCAAGAAAGGATTTAATTTCTGTCAAAACTTTGCATTGCAATGAACATAAAAGCAACCAGAAGAAAGAAAAGAGGGAGGTGCAATATGGACCAACATTTTGACCTAGCTTTAAGTTACAGTGAAGCAATAGAATGTCACAGTATGCTAATTATTTAATCAACCCACATCTTCTCTGCTGTTCATGCATTATTCTGACTACCAATCGAACACCATCTGCCCTCACAGAAAAATGTTCCTGCAACATACAGAATATTTAGCTGGCAAGCAACTATCACCATGTTCACACTAGAAAGTCCTGAACCTGAGAAAGCTTGGGGAACTTTGGGACATTCAAAAAATCTCCTCCTCTCTCTTGGCCTTCCTCTGGAGAAATGGACGATTTCCATTTAAATTTCAAATAATGAAAGAGTTTCATTAATGGCTTTGAATGCAAATAGGAAGCTTTGGAATCCAGTGTTCCTTTTAATGAAAAATTTCTGTCACTTGGAGAAGCGTGGGAAGCAGCAGCGAAGAGAGGGAGAGGAGAGGAGAGGGAGAGGAGGCGGCTCTGGCTCCTCTCATCCTCTCCACTCCAGTGGCACTTCGCCCAGGGGTGTCCTGGCTGCCCACCCAGGCTGGTCCTGGCTGCACTCAGGCTGGCACCCAGTGGTCTCATTTCTAAACCCAGGCAGGGATCTCATATACCTTGGGGAAAGGACCCTCTCACTTTATTAATTCTCGTCCTTTACCTGAACAGCAAGTCCTGCCAGGGTATGCATTTTTTTAAAGGTAAAGAGAGAATTACTGTCTCAAATAGGGGGACAAATCTCTTTGTCAATGAGATTCTGGTAAAATGCTCTAAGGAGATGACTTAAAGGCTGCTTAGTAAATGTAGATTATAAGGGGATGTATACCTTGAACAGAATATATTAAGTATGAAATCTTGCTAAGTGCAATGAATAACAAACCTTTTTATGCCAAAGCAGGAGAGTATTACTTATTCTGTTACATTGTATTTTATAACTACTAAAACAGATAGACAATTGTGACACTTCATCTTAAATTAATTGAGTTGAAAGTGCAGCACAGTTGGCCTCTTCATCCTTACCATTCAAGCCCTGCCTATTAAAGAATCCCAACCAGCTCTCCAAATAAACAGGTACAAGGATTGCATGTGCTATGAAAAATACCAAGTGCAGAGGCAGCCAAAATGTCTTTGCGTGCTATTTAGAAACAGGTTTTGGAAACAAACCCACCATTTTTAATTAACAGATCAGTCAGCAGCCTAGTTACTAGATGCTGAGTCACTCCCTCATGCCCCTCTGTCTCACAGCCTGGCATGGAGCACATAAATCCATACCTTACCTGCCGGAAGAGCTTTAGAGCAATGTCCCATATACCAGTCAAGAGCTGTTGATAAGGCATGGATGGATCCACCTACCAGAATAAAAAAACTGGGCCCCAACGTCTCTGTTGTCCTTATCCTGAATTCCTTGGAGCAGGCCCAGGGATTTCCATTGGGACTGGAATTTGGCCCAGTGTGCCACACTCCCATAAAACACAACTGTCTATTGGTTAAACAATGCCAAGCATGTCTCAGCCAGATGCCTGTTTACTGACTACTGAGAGAGAAAAGCTCTCAGATGCTATTGCTTGTGTTTGCAGGATGTAGGACATTAATTATGAACAAATGAAATGATCACAAAACAGAGATGGGCCACGTAACTTGGTTTGGCTGCAATTCTCAGTATATGAAAAAAATGACAGCACAGGGCTTGATGAACATGCAGTCTGCATTAAAAAATAAATTATTTTGTTATCTGTTTGCTTAAGATAGTTCTTTGCTTTCTTCTGCTATAAGGGATAATGGACCATAAAATTGGTTATATTATTGTCCATCTAGCACAAACGCTTTCTACAGTAAAGGAAGAACCCTCATTCATTTGGCCAAGAGAAAGCTGTTCTGCTAAAAATGTCTTTTCTTTCCTGGAAACAGAGAAGTCCAACAACATGAGATGGCATTCACTGGGAGATCACTGCTGAGGGAATTGCAGCAGGATGGTGGGTCAATAAGCACTGTAAACCAGAGACTTTCCCCACTTGACTCAATCCAGAGCCCAAGCCCTTCAGGTGCCCCTTAATAGTCTACAGAGCAAATCCAGCCCTGCCAGGCTGTGCTGCAGCAGGGCACCCTGGAACCTTGGGCACTGGGATCCCTCCCTCCCCTGGGGCACCAATAAAGAAAAACAGTGGAATGGGGAGCTGAGCCCTGTGTTGGGTCAGAGGTGGCAGAGACTGTTGGTGCCCTCAGGGCCCTGACCACTCTCCCTTTCAAGACATAAACACATGTCCCTTCCCATTTCTCCGACTCCCTGGCACATATGTTCCTGCAGCAATGTGCAGCAGCACAGCTTTTACTTCCAAGGTCAGAAAGTTCACACAAACACTACCTCCATGAGCAATCAGCTCCCATGCCTTCATACCATCTCCATTGAAATGTTTCTCCTGAGTCTGAACCATGATTTTCCTTGGTTTTTACCCTATCCACCATAAGGGGCAGAAGTTGCTGCTCTCTGCACAGTATTTTATGCAACTGGGGGGACGTAAGCTTTTCACCCCTGGCTCCTCTTTTGTTTGCCAGTCTTCCCTGGACTAATTGGCCCACACCTGGTCTGAATGCAGTGTCCCAGATTAGATGGATACTCCAGGTCAGACAAGGTCTGATGTTTTTGAGTAGATGGGATTATACTGCCACAAAGGTAAAGAACTCTGACATATTTTTATCAGTATCATCATCCTGTGAACCCCTACTTAACACGCAGCAATACCAACTTGTATCTCTGCAGATCATTTCGTTAACCAGCTTGTTTTATTACCTTGCATTGCACATTTTCTTATTCCAGTCCAAGACCATGATCTTGATCTCATCCTAGTTGATTGAATTTCTTTTTTTTTTAAAATTTTCCCAGGCCATTTTTCCTATTTACTGATAACATGTTGAATTCAAATCCTGCCCTTTAAAGATCCTGAAGCTTCTTATCATTTGCAGATGTAATAAACATAGGCCTTTGCCCAGGAGTGGCTATTAGCAAACCCATTACAAGACCTGCTCCAGAACAGACCATAATGGAAAGCTTGTGATGTAATGTCTGCTGCCACTGCTGCCCTCCTGGGATGCTTCCCATCCAGCTGGGCAACAAACCCCATCCTCAGGCCTTTCAGTGTTTTCCTAGCTTTTCTAAAGCATTCTGCTATAGCCTTGCAAATCAAGACAGTGGGCATCTATGGCTTCTTCTCTGGCCATTCTTTTCTAGAAGGAAATGAACTTAGTGTGATGTAGTTTCTTTTTCATTTTTTAATCAGTCACTTCTCTGGTAGGTGCTTTCAGATTGTTTTGGGAATATCTCCTAAATGCTTTGAGCTGATACAAAGGCTTTAAAATTCCCTAACTCTGCTCTACTCCCCAGAGACACTATTCTTAAAGACAGGCACTGTCCAAGCCTTTCCCCAGTCTGCTCGTATCTTGACTGTCCACAACAAGAAATTTCCAGAAATCCTGCATCACATCTCTGTGTATTCAGGGATGAAGTCCACCAGGCCTGGTTAATCTTAAAACATTCTGTGTAAGTCTCCACTTACATTTTCATTGTATGTTTCCCTGCCCTAAGCTCATCTTATCCCTTTGTCACTAGCATTAGCTCCATGAGCTGTCTGTTCCCTCTAACTCTCTTTCAGTGAGCACAAATTCAGAATAAGCATCAAACACCAAATTCCTGAGGATTGGCTGTAGACAGCACTCCTTTTCCAGTGAGAAACAGGCCAAACCTTTTTCCGGTCTTCCTATGACTAAGGAGGTAATGAATTTTTCTCATAGCAAGGAGCTTTTAATAATTGCAGGGGATGAAATATGACCTCCAAAAGACCTTTTGAATACCTTCATGAGAACTTGTTTCAAGGGAGACTGTTTCTTGAACTCCTCAGTTCAAGAAAGCAGCATGTGGAGATGAAGAGTAAGGGAAGAGCTAAACAACAGCGTAAAACTCTTTGTTTGTTGAGCACCTTTCTCTCACCAAAAGTATGCAAGAAGTGAGAAAAGAAGGTGCTCAGTGTAGCCATTCCCCTGCTCCCAAGACCCTGACTAGAGGCCAGAAAAGTCTCCAGGACCCATAGCCTGAGCCACAAGAAAATATGAAAGAAAGTTTGTTTTAAACATAGTAGAAGTGAAAGAAAGAAACCAAACCCACACCCCCCTTTCTTGAACTTTCCTTAATGACAGCGAGATGCTTCTTTCCCAGCAAAAGCTAACTGCTACTCTTGACACGCCTGATGTCAGCTGGAGGAACAGATGGCTCAATGGTTCATTTCAAACTGTTCACTCAGCCAAACAGCACAAATTGCATTAATTGCCTCACAGTACGAGCAGGGAACGAAGTGCTCCGTGTGTCCTCACCGTGAATCACCGAGACTTCTTGTCATTATTTGCATTTGACAGGTCAGTTGGGAACTCGTCTGCGTATTGGGAGAGGTGGGGGTAAAGGGAGCATGGCATGAGAAAATGTCTGAGCTGAGCACTATGCAGGTAACAGAAGATGCCCAAAGGCTGATACAACCTTTGACTTTTGCCTTGGCTTTAGAATGAGTTCCTCAGCACTGCGACACTTTCTGAAGTGTAATTTCTTAACATGCAAACGTACACAGTAACGCACCTACTGACCAGGCCCAGGGAGCAGGAGGAACAAGATCCAATTACTGACCTTCTTCTCCCTGTCCACACTGAGACCAGGAACACCTTAAATGCACTGGAGGCATTTAAGTATCTTGCACTCTACTGAAGGTCTTGGGATGCCACCGAAGAGAAAGCAAATGTCCCAGAACCTCCCAGCCAGAGCACCTGGAGAGGGAAACCATGAGAGGAGACTCTCCATACCTGACTTCAGTGAGCCCCTGTATCCAAGAACTGAAAAAACTGATGGAGCCGAAGATTTTGAAACACGTTACCCCAAATATATCTTGTTTGTTTGTTTGTTTGTTTCTATAAGCTGGGAGCCTTGTATTTGTTTAATTTACTAGTACACATGCCTCTGAAAAGTTCATGCAGAAGGTGAGTCCAGGCAAAATGTTCTCCTTTAGGTTTGATTGCTCTAAACCTTGCCTAAT
>NW_008673982.1:0-11946 GCF_000695815.1 Acanthisitta chloris | reverse complement strand
ATGTTCCAACCCCTTGGCCATCACTTGCAAGTGGAATGTATTCGTGCTTTGCCCATTAAAGGCACTACATTTCTTTTGACCAATGGAAAAAAAATTGGCAAATTACCATGAGACCTCTCCAAGAAAAAAAAACATGGAAAGACTAGGGGGAAATTAGAAGAAAAACCAACACATGTGCAAACCCAGACATACACTGACATGCTGTAGTATAACCCTCCCCAAACTGGCAGCAGCTATGTTTATTTTAAATGGGTTACAGCTGAGGAGTGGCTTTTTTGCTCCACTCCTGCTCGGTGGAGGCTCTGTCTGCAGCCTCCTTCATAGTTCCTTCTGTGTTGGCCTCTGACCTCACAGGTTTCTGGAGGAGAAGGGCTCTTCACTGTTTTCCTCTCTTAGGCAGAAGTCAACAGAAGGGAAAGGATACCTAATTGTATCTGACTGAGGGAAAAAAAAGAAGTATTTCAGGACTCTACTCATTTGAAAGTTATTTTATACCATTAATTGCTTTCACTCTCATGAAGTTTGGGGGAAAATACACCCTGGATCTAAGTTTGTTTTCTGTTTTGTTTGCTTACTAGTTGTGTTTGCTGTCTGTTCTCTACCTCTAAAAGAGGTGCATTGTAATTGCTAGAGTCAAGTCTTCTCACATGGGGAAGCTTTGCTCTTGGTGCTCTGTGCCTTGCTGCTTTGGTCATGCTGTCTTGCTTGCTATTTGCTCATGCTGAGAGCTGTTTGTGCACCACAGGAAACACCCTGTCCCCTGGTGCCTGCAGAACTACCGTGGCACCTCCCCATACTGTAAGACAACTTCCAGCAACTAAGAGAGACTTTCCCTGTTATATTTTCCCCTCAAAAGTAGGTTGTGAGGTGCATTTAGGTGCCCAAATTTTATGCACTATCATTTGGACTCCCTTGTTCAGAAACAGGACCTTACTGTGCTTCTGACATCTGCTTCAGTTCTTCTCATACATATAGACAAGGTGGCCTTCTCTATGTCCATAGGCTCCCCCTTTCCCATGGACTAGTTCAACCAAACACCCCCATGCTAGGCTCCCCCTTTCCCATGGACTAGTTTAACCAAACACCTTCATGTCTGCATTTTAGGAGAGCTGTTTCACAAAGCTCATAACCACTCCTAGAGTTCCTACATGGCACTGCCATCTCTGAATGATCTCACCTTCTGGACTCAAGCAAGCAGCTTCTGAAGCTACTGGAGACCTTCCAACTTGTAGCAGGAATTAATTCAGACACTAATTTATTCCTTTGGGGCTCTTTCCTGGTTTAGCTGCATTTTTACCAGCATTAAACTGCATTCCACCCAACTCTGTTCACAATCCCAACGTGGGAGAAGGGGAGTGAGAACTGAGTACAGAGCAGCATGAAGGATCTGGAATGGCAGAAGAGGCAATGTCCACTACTGCTGGCTCTTCCCTCACTCTGGGAGAGTGCGACAGGCAGCAGAGCAGCAGTAAGCCAAACTACAGACCTGCAACCTCAAATGTCATTTTTCCAGTTAATTTAATCATGTCCTTTAATGTAACAGGGAAAGAACCAGAGAATCACAGACTATTCTGGATATAAGGATCATTGAGTCCAACTCTTTCTCCTTGCACAGGACAGCCCCAAGAATCACACTATCTGACAAGAATGAGACCATGCTTCAGAGCAGGTAATTTTAACTTTTAAGACATAGCACTGTGTTCAGTGATGTCTAAGAAACATGAATTGTCAGAAAATCTGGCTTATTCTCCAGCTAATTCCGTCAGGACTGGCCATGCCAGAGGAACCCACAAGGCCTTTTCTAACAAGCCCAGCCCCAAACAGCTGCAAGGCCAGGTGTGCTCCCCTCCTTTCAAAATTTTCCCCAGGCTAAAGGAGTGTCACTGATCTGTTTAAACTTATGAATGGGGCCAGACCAGGACACAAAAATTTTGGAGAGGGAAACGTTCATGCTATCGAGATAGTCAGCAGAGGAGATAGTATAGACGTAACTTAGATCATTTTGCTGCAATGAGCTGCTATGACCCTTCCAGACCCATCAAATGCTTTCTTTAGAAGCCCACTATCAAGGAACTTCTCAAAACCCTTGTAAAATTACAAATAAATTGTATTAACTGGTTCCCATCTATCCATGTTATAACTATGCTCATGACTTGTACAAAACTGATTCAGGTTTTCTTGTTTTGATTGAAAAAATATACATTATTAAAGGTAAATATTATTCACTAACCTATTAATTAAATGACAATAAGGGCTTTTGAAACCTGACACTCAGAGCAGGTAAGTAACATGGACACTTCTGCTTCTTAGCTAGTAATAACAAGGTACCACCAGCAATGGTTTTTCAGTTATGGCTCCTGCTACCAAGTTCCCCTTTTCTAAGAGTGTAAAGGAGGAGCTAATAAGAGACCTTCCAACACACCGATAAACCTCTGTTTTAGCAATTCTGGCAACATCTCTTTAGATTTATGCCTGTACCAATTGTAATAGTCTGAGCCTGGAAATGTAATGTCATGTACAGCGTGTAAGACTTTAGTGTGACTTAGCTGTTTTGTCTGAAAAACCAAAGCCAAATTTCTGTTTTCAGTTGCAGTGACATAATTATGTTGTTAACTGTTTCATGTTTACCATCCTATTTTTGTCCCATGTGTTGCTGTTTTTCTGGATATTACCTTGATCTCTCTTGTGTCCTTTACTGAAGGTTCCTGAACCTCTCTTAGATAATCAAATGTTTATTTCTTAAGTAGCACTCAATGTTACGGCCATTTCAACATCTCCATTTCAGGTTACTAATTCCCATTACTAGTTAATATCTGTTAGCTGTTTATCCATCCCAGAGCTGGTGGTCTCAGACCAACTCCCAGTCCACCAGGTGATACAACCAACCCCCAAACAACATGGAAGCTGAAGGTTAATTAAAATGTAACGAGCCCCAGGCTAATCAATTATCCTTTACTGTCAAGCTCAGCACAGAAGGTAAGATTTAAGGCCAGGAGGACTGAACTGCATCTTGCACCTAGCATGGGCAAAAGCACCTGGTTGACCAGAAGAGCTGGCTACAGTAACACACGTGTCTAATAAACCCCCTGAGATGTTTCACAGCCAGGCTTCTTCTGGCTTTGTGCCCTCCTCATCCTGAGCCATGGCACGGCACAGCTCAGCCAGCACTGGCACCTGCCTGTGTACCAGCAGCACTCTCACCTTCCCTATGGGATTAAAAGTCACCTGCCACCTCTGGGGAGGGGAAAAGATGAAGGCTCACCCTAGTGACCTTCCCCAGGGAACCTGCTTCCTTACCAGTGCAGAACCTGTGGGAGCTCTCTCACCAGGGCCATATGGCAAAGAGAGGAGCCCTCTCTGCTGTGCAGGTGGGTCCCTGGGTAGGACAGTGGTGGGGCTGGGTGCCAGGAGGGAATGCATCCTTCACTTGCTCTTAACCCTCTCTCTATACACAGCCCTCTTGTACATCCACGGATGCTTTTCTGGATGGGATTGCTTAACTCCCCCCACTGCAAAACAAAGTGTTTCATCAGACATGCTTGGCTACCAAGTCCAAAAAAACCCCAAACCCTGGAGAGTAACTCCTGGGGCTGAGGCCACAGAGCATGACTAATGCGAAGCTGAGAAACCCTGGCAGCCTGTGACAGCACAGCTGTAAAGTAATTGTTAATTCTGCTGTTGTTAACAGGAATGCTCCAGTTTCTCTCTCATGCGATTCGTCCCATGTTTCCCAATAACTGCTGCAAAACTAACAACCTGCCTCCTCACAGGAGGCAGCTCTCCAACTGCCAGAGACAAGACTGTCCTGAAGTCACCTTTCCCTCCCTCCTCCGCATTAATATAGGCAGTAGAAGGCTGGGTCCTATCTTGCAAACAGAAAAAAAAAATTATTGCCTTTTTGTCATCTTTGAAAGAGATAACAAAATGTAACAAACCTCTTACTCTGATTAGGTTCTGCTACAGAAAGAATGATCCATTACAACATGAGCTCATCAGCTGGAAGAACAGTCTTTCTATAGAGGCAGTTATGTCTCTCTCATGGTCATCCATTAGTAGGATTTCCTTAGAAATTTCCTGAGATAGGAGATGGTGAAAAGAAATTTTTAGTATCTTAACTCCAGTTAATTTTTACCTTTGGATTTCAATTCCCAAAAGCTAGATGCCAATGCTTTGGCACCACTGCATGTTAGCAGCTGGTGTCTGGAACAGCTCTCACATTACATTACAGCACCTTTCACAAATAATTCAGGACTGGCTTTCCGAACTCCAAGATCTTCTTGAAAAAAAGACCAAAAAATGCATTCCTAAGAACATCATCACCCCTTAAAGGTATGGTACCAAGGCCAAAATGAAAGGGATTTTGTTTCGCATTTGTATCCTCAAGATGAGTAGTTACTCATCACTGGTGCATTCTTGTGAAAACGTGGCAAAATACTCACTATGCAGAGACTGCATGCTGTCAAGTAAAACCAAGTAAAATATTGTATTTGCTAACATCATTTCTTACTCCATTTGTGTCAGAATTCGAACAAGTGTTGAACATTTTTTTAAAGACCCGAAGTCAGATATACATATTCCATTTCTAAAACCTGACTCAGTATTCCCATACAAATGTGTTAGGTTTGGCTACCTGTCTGATAGCCACATTATTGTCAGGAAAACGACAAGACAGGCTCTAAAGTAACTAATTTGGAGCCAGCAGTTGTCCCAGTACGTGAAGCATTGGTATCCATGAATGCGTGTCCAGGATGGGCCAAACCCTGACCTTGGTACTCATTGTCTCCCAGTAACCCACTGTCTTTGGAACCACTCTTAGACAAACCTCTCTGCAAAACCCTGCTGTGAACTACACCAGGGAATTCTTTAAAGTAAGATTAAAAGGGGGCAAAGGAGAAGTTTAAACAAGACCAAATTCTCTCCCAAGTTCACTGAAATTCCATGATCAAGTGGGTCAGCAGTCAAATTGTAGGAACATCACTGCACAGGGGTAGGAGGAAGCACCTGGGAACAGAAACACCTTCAGTAGAGAGAAGGGCTCCCCTTACCACCAAACCCATCCAACCCACTAGTGCAGCCTCCTAGGCAGTATTTCTAGCACTGGCTTACAAGGCTCCTACTAAAGCCAAGTAAGAATTTGTCAGGGTACAAAAACCTCATGCATGAGCTCTTTTAAGGGCACCAACTCTGTTGTCAGCAGCTCCAAGCACCAACTGAAGGCAGTGAAGAGGCATTTACACAGTGCTTTGGCAATCAGCAAGTTATAATTAGTAATCAACATTAGAAATGTTACACTAGTATATACATTTGAAATTTCAAGCTACACTTGTCTTATGAACACACATAGGTAGTTGATGTACAAACCATGAGGGCCTTGGACTACAGTTTGGCCTTACTCCCAATCAAGGCACTTTGCTATTAACTTCAGTGGGGGCAGAAAAATCCTTGCAGAGTTAAGGCTCTGGCACAAAACTCTTGCTGCTCCTTTAAACACCACATCATGTTATCTCCCTAAGCAGCTATCCCACTTTAGCTTCCTCAGAGGTCAGCTATTCATCTCTGCTAAGTACATCCGGTGTAGAAAGAAAATTCCATAATCCTATTTCGTGTGCTTGTTTTCATATGCACAGCCACAATTCTCCCACGGCCAGCCCAGGTCATACAAGAAAAATTGCCACTACGGCTGTCTGTGCTGCACAGCAGACAGATGTTCACAAGAAAAACTTTGCTGGGGCTGGTTCTTAATTATTGTGTGCTACAGTGGAGGTAAGTCAAATGAATAGACATCATTACTTAAAATGCAAAGCAAAAAAAGCATGGATTTTCATGTCTACTAAATTATTATTACCTGAGTTCACAGTCTCTGTGAAAGACAGAAATCAAGAATATGAAGAGAATTGGCAAAAATTATGCAACTCATTTACTTAGAGAGTTTATTTCACTTCGGTATATTTACTTAAGCCTCTTAGACAAGAACTCCCTCAAAGCTTATTACAGGATGGATGTTTCCTTCTTGCATTTTGGCTGACCTGCTGACCCTGCAGGACTCACCTGGCCCTCCAGAGAACAATCCTCCTGCAGTGCTAGCAAGTGCTTACAAAAACTAATCTCTCTACTTTTAGCTCCTTTTAAATTAAGCTTAGCTTCCTGGAAGAAGCAAAGAAAGAAGAGGCAGCACCATGACACTTCCATGCTGTACACGAGCAACCATTAAGAGGAAAAAATAGGCAGCCCACCTCTACCCCTGGTGTGAGACATGAGACCATGGGTATTTGCAACTACACCACCTGGTTTTGTACTTATCCCTGGTAAAACTGACTGGCCAGAGGCAGAAATGTTTAGGTCACTCCAAGAAAAATGCCAAACCATAGCTCCTACCCAAGCACATTCACGGATTCTCACAAGTGTCAACTTGAAGCAAGTCCAGCTCTCATTCAGCAACACAATTGTGTTGAAGAGGCTTTGCCTGCACTTCCCTTGTGTAGGTTACAGAATAGTGACTCATTAAAATACTTGGCCACATTTCCTTTGATAAAAGAAGGTGAGTTTGCTACCCCTGAAAATGAAGTGAAACAGTCCAATCAAAAGTTATTTATCACAGCATGAATCTTTACTGACCAGCGAGGTTATTTTAATATACAAGAATAGTTCTGGATTGATTCTGTTTGTACAGAGAAGATACCCCTGCCCATTGAATGACATCCTTCATTTCTTGTAAGGCAGAGTACTCAAATACAAAACTTAAATACCATATGAACAATTTCAACAGAATATTTAATAAACGGGAGTAAAAAGTTTAATACTTTTTAAAAAAGCAATATAAAAAACTGCATTAGGAGTAAAATGCAGGTCCATCCAAACATTAGTCTGTCATATCACTTATTCATTTTCTCCCGTAACAAAGAGGTGCACATTTTTCTTGGACTGTAGCATTTGAGCTGTGCGATCTATGCCAACCACTGCAGCCAATTTCTGAGCATCATACTTGGAGTAGAGCACAGTACAGGTCCAAGTAGCATCCACTCCATTGTCTGTGGCCTTCATCATGTTACAAATCTCACTGTAGAAGTGGCAGTATGTTGGTAACTCATAGAAAATGAGGTTTCTAATGCCTTTAATTGTATACCTGTAGTAGGAAAAACCAAGAAAGCAAATTTGTTGCCAGTTTTTACACAAGGTGCATGTTAAAACATGAATCCTGGATCAGTTCTTCCAATTTTCATCAGCTTCAATGCACATCAGTTGTAGTTCAATTCTACAATTCTTGTGGACTGAAGACTATCCAGAGAAGTGGAATTTAGAGGGGAAGAATCTAACACTTCCAGGCACAATAACTTGCTCTAAAGTACTGACCACTACCAATTTATGGAGCGTTCAGTCTCTTTAGTTTGGATTTTAAGACAGTGAAGCCTGATCAGACCAAGCATCATGAAACTTTTCATATTTCCCAAAACATTTTATGTTAATAGTAAAAATCCTGTTCCATTAGGAACTTGCAAACAAAAAAATTGAACCAATTATATATCCTTTTCCAAAATGTTTGCAATTACTGTGGCACAGATGAACACAAATAAAAGGCCCAGTGAATCCCATTTGCAGGCTATATCATCCTGTCCTGACATCAATGGAACTTGGCAGTACTTACCTTCCTGAATCAAGCCTGGCACGTACCAAAGTATTAGAGTCTTTGCAAAGACACTGCTGACAACACATATAGACTTTGAAGTAAACTCAAAAGCTCTTACTTCAGTCAAGGAAGTCCTCAGGGAGATCCAACAGATTCAAAAAACAGTATAGCCCATCTATGACTGAGGTCAGACTCTACCTTCAAAACAGCACACATGCAGCTCAGAGGGAGAACTCGGTCCACAACTCACCTTTTGTAAAAGTGGAAGCGCTCGGTGAACAATAGAAACTGCTTCTCTCCCTTGAGAAAGAAGCGCCTTGCTCTGCAGACAGCAGCCTTTTTCGTGTATTCACAAATGTGAGTGAAATTCAGGTCCTCTTTCTTGAAGTAATTTCGAAGACGTACGTAGTCAAAGTATGACGGGACATAGATGAGTGTGTGGGACATGATGGCATCGCGGTACTCGGGCAAAACTTTGTCGATGAAAAACTGGAACCTTGGTTAAGAAAACAAGTATCTTGTAACCAGAGTTAGCATTTAGCTTGGTAATATTGATATGAGCTCTAACAGGAATATCAAACAACAGACTGCCGAAGATTTTCACTACATTTTTCTTACTTTTAACTTCATAGGATTTGTACATGTGTAGAAGATTTAAAGGCTTTATCACTAATACACAGTCATGACAGAGATTGGTATTCCTTTCCCAGAATTTATTCTCTGGTGCCTTTGGCAAGGAGAAGGCTGCTATTCCCCTCCACCTGTGCAGAGCCTAGCCTACACCTGAGGACTAATAAAGGCATCCTTCTGTAGTGGAACCACATTGTGCTCTGCAGGAAACAGTACGCTCCACTAACTCTGAAACTGCAGTCATTAGGGCACAGCAAACCAGTCTGAAACACAGAGTACCTTGCATCTATTACACAGGTCACACTTTCAGCCTCCAGTCTCCGAAAAACATGGGGAAGTTGGACCACAACATGGCTGATGGAGCCAGTGAGCGGCACGTTGCGGACAGCGACCTGCAAGAATCAAGCAGGATGTTTAGGGAAGCAATGTTCCAAAGGGAGGCACACTCACTCCAGCCAGCTTTCTGCTCATAACCCACACCTGTCAGCACTGCACATGGCTGTTTTTAAGGAAGCCCAAATACAAAACTACAGTTGTGTATACAGATACCGGATCTGTTAAATATATGATGACTGCTTGCTGACTTCCATAGATTTGAAACAGTCTATTAAGGGTTTTACTTTTCCTGTTTTTTTCAAAGTAATGACAGTTTGTGCTTCCTATACAGTAGGAAGAAAAAAAAAAAAGGAGGAAGCAGGCAAACCCTCCATTTAATAACAAAATAAATAAAACAAGATAACTCGTGTGTGTGAAAATAAGAAAAAAACCAAAGTCCAATTTCTGACATGGAACAGCAGCTAACCATGAAAGAAAAGGATCAAACAAGCATCACTGCAGGAGGAAGAGTTCTCCATGCCTCTGGCACAGCATGCAGTGTCATGGAGATTCAGACTGAAATATCTGGCTAAGGGAAATGATTGGCATACAGACAGTCTTTAAACAACCGAGTTATGGAATTTTTCTTCATGTTAGGTTTTCTGCTCCTCTCCTCCTCTCTTCCCCCAGCACTAGAAGAAGGCTTTCAACTCACCTGCCCAACATAATTGAAGCAGTGTTTGTTGAAGACAGAGTTAATCTGGGGGTCCTGCAGAGCGCTGAACAGCAGTGTCTGCCGGTAGTACTTGGACCAGTTGTTGAGATTCAACATTCGCACTCGGGAAAAGTCTACCCCATGGGAATCCAGAGGCAGCAGGTTAATGTGCTTCATCAGGTGCTACACAAAGAGATGGAAACACATCACTGCTGACATTCCTGTGCCAGCCTGCAAAAGCCTTAACTGCAGCAAGGAAGTGGGCAGGGGTCAGCAAGACAACACAGAATGTAGCAGTAGCATCTCCCAAGACATGACTGTCTGGAATTTACTGACCACAGCAAGAGTAATTTACTTGATTTCTTGCCACAGAACTGAAAGATACCATCTCCGTAGTCACTACTATCAGTAAACTTTGCTTCTAACCTTCTCCCCTAGGGCAAGTATAATGCATTTGTTTGTATTAAAGTCAACGGGCCCAAGGTTTCTGGGCCAAAAGAAGCACAACTGCAGCTTAGCTCCCATCACATTCAGGGAGATTTTGGGTGCATGTGAAGAAATTCACCTCATTTTGCCCTTAAGGAATGATGCCTAGGACTGGCATCCCTGCCACCACATGGCAGGCAGTCGCATCTAAAGGGAAAAACAGGCTTCAGGACTCATTCTTTGGATATCCTCTAGGCTCACATGCCCTTCCTGTGACTCCTGAGGAAAGAAGACACCTTCTGGATTCATTCAACATGCACAGCAATGTCAGGAGGGCAAAATGCCTGGCCCAGGTACCTCAAAGGTGTCTATGTGTGGAAAAGAAACCCCAACATTTCAATCCTGAAAACTTTTTATTAACTAAAAGTCAAAAAGCATGGGTACTACCACATACTAGCCACAATCCAAGAGCTCTATTTTCACTAAATGTACAGGAAAATATTCATACTGTTTAACTTTGGACATGACTAATGCTTAGCATCTCAGCAGTCAGTAGAGACAAGCACCAGCTCCTACTGCTTTCTGAAGGAACCCAAATTAGGTTGTAGAGATTCCTCACACGGCTGCAATCTGACTGAGACACTGGGCAGTCAGACAGCTGGCATATTTTATCCCAAATGTGATTAAAGGAATCATCATTATCTGATCCTGCAAGATAATTAAAACTGTCCAAAAAAATCTCTGATGAAATATAGCACTAAAGCACCAAATTTATAAAGAACAGGTGCTGAATACTAACAAAATCTGTAGAAAGAATATTCTTAGTATAAGGAAAATATCAGGGTAAGGGGTGGAATAGGAACAAACATACATATCTGGAATCAAGTCATTAATAAGTAGCAACGCTGCTCACTGCCAAAACTAAGTAACACTAGACTAACAAGACACTGTACAACACAAAAATAAATACATATGGAAAACGCACCAGAACGTGTTCCCAGTTCTGCATCAGGTAAATATCTGCTTGATCAATTATGAGAATTTCTATTGATGACAGAAAATCAAAATCTCTCTTCTTCTCCCCCTCTGCGCCAATAACAGTCCTTATCCCCAGGGGAGAGGCAATGATGATGTCTGAGGAGTAAAATGGTGCATACAGTCTCATACTCTTCTGAAGAATCGCAACTCCTGTCCAACAACAACCAACAGCATTTTCTTAGTTAAGATCAATCAGCAACCATATTCTTCCAGCAGACTCTGTAACAATAACTCCCTACATTTCCCCTCCCTTGAGACATACTGATGATTTGAGCTGGACACAACTAACCTGTCTGAAACTCTCCTTTCACCAAAAAGTGCTTACCTACCCTACCCCCTATTTGACAAGCCTTTGGCAGATTTTCATGAAGTCCAGCAAAAGTCTTCCAGTAGTACTCTTCTCCATATTTTTTACAACCTGGACAAAATTTTTTAATTGAAACATATTTCTTGTGATTTTCTGTTAAACAGGGGGACGAAGGGATTGAAGAGTTTTAGGGGAAAAAAAAGGCAGAAATTATTAACTATTGCTTTCTCCTTAAATCCTAGACTTTGGTCTCTGCTTTTAGGTACCATAGTAACTGTTCAGTTAGTAACCTTAATCTGTCATGAAAGATCTGGTGTGGACCTCTTGCCTATAAACGGCCTTTATTCACAGGACTGCAAGATTTGCTACTAAAACACAAAGGTCCTTCATATTACCATGACCAGCCTTGCAACTTCCCTGTCACTGCTTCTCACACTGCACATTGCAGTGTACAGGCTGAACCAGCTCATGTTAAAGACAGGAAAAGGAAAGAATCAAAGGAGTTTGTGACACAACTATGTGGCAACACTGCCAGAACCTGTGTTTTTCTGATCCTAAAAATCCACTAGTCTGCACCATACTCAAACCACCTCCTAAAGTTTGCCCATTCTGCTCACAATATAATTACTTTGCTCCTATATACTACGATCCTTTCTAGAGTTCTCAGATGAACTCCAGATGAACTCAGATAAATTGGAAATACATGGATTTGATGGACGGACCACTCAGTGGATAAAGAACTGGCTGGATGGTCGCACGCAGAGAGTTGTGGTCAGTGGCTCATTGTCCACGTGGAGGCCAGTGACGAGTGGTGTCCCTCAGGGATCAGTGCTGGGGCCAATACTGTGCAACATCTTTGTCGGCGACATGGTCAGTGGATTGAGTGCACCC